>NW_017619246.1:1018502-1106002 GCF_001879475.1 Ipomoea nil
TTGTCCTTGCTCCACAATTTCCAGATTTAACTTCTGAAATTCTCTACATAGCTCGTCTGACAGTACCTACGTGGTGTTGAGGGAGTGGCTCGTTTTTCGACTTAGTGCGTCTGCCAGAACGTCAGCCCTGGAACACCCTAAATTTTAAAACTTTTAAAGCTTATGGAATAAAGGTAATTCTATTATCAATTGCCAAACAGAGCATAAACTAAACATAATAGTCGGGGTGCTATGCCGTATCTGAGCTGGAGAACTCAGATGTACAGGCTAAACTATCCAAACATAAGAAATCCTCAAATCAATATCTAATACAACTTCAAGACACGCAGGCCGATAATAGAACTAACCTAACTAGATCCCTGGGTCCAACTAGCGCGCTGCGGAGCTATTCATCTGTGCCTGAAAGCCAAATAATATCTGTTAAGCAAATAATGCTGGTAACCCACTCCAATGCGTTAAGTACAATATAAGTAGATATAAGGAAAATCATTTTGAAGCCGGAATACATATATACTTATGAAACTCTAATTTAAAACCGAGGACTGACTCAATCAAGCAATGATAGATACATTCAATATAATTAATCATACACATAAATATTCTAGTACGCATCCTAAGGTCACAAGACTACCCAATATCAATCATATCAATATCCCGTTACTATTTTAGTCACAATCAACAATAAGACACGTATGCACATATGGTGGTGCCACAGGACCATTCACATGACCCGAATCTTGAGTTCCATTGCCAAGGGGTCAGTGCATATAGCCCTGACATGGCCCTGCAGCACTTTAACTTGTACCGCAGCACAAGGAGATTGATCGCAACCAATCAATGAACCACAACTCATTTATAAACGTTTGATCGCAACCAAACGGTGAACCGCAGCCCTATTATCATGTATATCTGATCGCAACCAGATTGTGGACCGCAGCCCTATATATATATATATACATATATATATATATATATATATATATATATATATATATATATATATATATATATATATATATATATAAAACAGCCGATTGTTCTTAACCAATCCAACTAACTGTATAGCCGACCGATCGCAACCGGTCGGGTTAATACCTGATGGTTCTCAACCCATTAGATAGTCATTATAGCCAATTGATCGCAATGAATTGGGGCATCATGCGCAATCAACATAGAAGCCAAACAACATGCAACCCACATTAACACATAGCGAGCGGGAATCATCGGGGAACACATATCCTAACATAACTCATAACAAACCACACTAACCCACCCATGACACTTCCTATGAGATCATACACCTTCCTCCTAGGCCAACGGGGTATCAATTCAACTAGCATGCAATACATAAGACTCTTTTACCCTAAGAACGGTACCTGATACACCAAACTAGACTCACACACGACAAATGGGGTACAACGGGACACGGGGAAACATCAAACGGGGGAAAACATCACGACCTGCACCAAGATTCCAGCGGGTGCCCGGCGGGTGGAGGACCACCCGCCGGCGGCGGACTACAAACCAGCGGGTACCCGGCGGGCAATCGCTTGCCTGCCAGCTGCCCGCTGGGAATTGGGCACGGGGCAGCGGGTAGGTGGCGGGCACCCTTGCCGCCACCTACCCCCCACTGACTCCTATGTAATATTTTGGTCCCGGAATCCTTCGTGGAGCCCCAAACCATGTCCAGACACATTCAAACACAAACGACGACACCACGTATTCAAGTAACGGATTTAAACCAAGAACCACACCAAATACATCCTAACACGACTCCTAAACATGCCAAGACTCAACACCCGAACCTGCAAAATCTGACCCAAACATACCAAAACCACATAATACGAAATCCACGTTTATTACCCTAGGGCTCTAGACATAATCGAAACACAAGATCGTTTATATAATTTATCATAGTATCATGAACATCAAGGTTATCTCATAAGCATCAAGATTAACACATAAACATCAAGATTATTTCATAAACACAATATAAATCCTAGGCAAAGCTCTATCAAGACTCAAGCACAAAATCATATATCAAAGGAGCCAATGAATAAGATAAAGCGAGGAAAATAGGTTTTGTTGAGACATGGGTTTCCTCTTAGCCTTAATTAGTATCCTTGGCTACTAAGGTTCTTTCTCTAAGATCTTCTTCTCGTGGGTTCTCCTACGTTTGGTGACAGGGGAATTCTTGGGAATATCTTGTGTGGTAGAATCAATTGTCATGGGATTTCTAAGTGCTTCCTAAGTCCTTATATATATTTAGGTATCCTAACTAGGGTCTGAATAGTAAGGATTCACTTATCCTATTCCCTATAGGACTAAGGGTTTGGTTTAAGAATAAGGGTCTATGGTCCATGGTCCATGGTGGGCCACCTTAATTAATTAAGGGGATCTTGGCCCAATCAAACCCTTTCTAATTATTATGAATGGTAATCAATTAAATAATTAGCCTGAGTTAGAGGCCGTAACAAGGGGTGTTACACCTTGACTGCGCAGATCTTGGCCGGATCTACCCTGGTCCCTTCCTTGATTATCACGTGGCCCAGGAATGCCACACTGTCCTTCCAGAATTCGCATTTGGAGAGTTTGGCATATAGTTGACTTTCCCTCAGGGTTTGTAAGGTTGTGCGAAGGTGTTTCTCGTGTTCCTCCTTGTCTTGTGAGTAGACCAAGATGTCGTCGATAAATACAATCACGAAGTCATCAAGGTAGGGCCGAAATACACGGTTCATGAGATCCATGAATACTGTGGGCGCATTGGTTAGCCCGAATGGCATTACTGTGAACTCATAGTGGCCGTAGCGGGTTCGGAAGGCTGTCTTTGGGATGTCTGGGTTGGCTACCTTTATTTGATGGTATCCGGATCTCAAATCGATTTTTGAGAACACCCCTGCTCCATTGAGTTGGTCGAACAAGTCGTCTATCCGAGGGAGGGAATACTTGTTCTTTATGGTAACCTGATTTAATTCCCTGTAATCGATGCATAATCGCATGCTTCCATCTTTCTTTTTGACGAATAGTACCGGTGCTTCCCAGGGCGAGGTGCTGGGGCGTATGTACCCTTTATCTAACAAGTCTTGTAATTGTGCTTTTAGTTCTTACATTTCTTTTGGTGCCAGCCTATAGGATGGCTTTGAGATAGGGGCAGCGCCTGGCACCAAGTCCATGGTGAATTCTACTTCCCTGGGCGGAGGTACCACGGGGATCTCATTTGGGAAAACGTCTGCGAACTCGTCCACTATCGAAATTATCTGCGGTTTGTTGTTCTCGGCATCCAGATCCTCAATTGAGCATAGAAAGGCTTCGTGACCTCTTGTTAAGTACTTCTTCATTTTCATCATGTTTACTAGTTTGATTTCTGAATCCTTGGTGGATCCGCGGTAGGACACCCATTTTCCGTTTGGTACCCTCAAGACAACTTTTTGTTCGTCGCATAGGATCTGTGCCCCTGTCCATTCCCAAGATTACCTGTATTCCATCAAACTTGAACTGGATTAGATTGCTAGGGAATTCTATTCCACCGATAGCGATCATTATGTCCTTGTACATGTGATCACACTTCACCACTTCGCCTGACGCCACCTTGACTCTTAGTTGTACCCCTGTGCTTGTGGTTAAACCGAGGCTTGCGGCGAATTCGGCTGCTATAAATGAATTGGTGGCTCCTGAATCAAATAGTACGATGGCAGGAATAGTGTGCACGAGGAAGGTTCTGGTGAATACGTCGCTGTCTCCGACTCGGGCTCTACTCATGGAAAGGATCCTTCCCTGGGTGATTTTCGCCCTCTCCTCTGGGACCTGCGCAATTGTCTTTTCTTGACCTTGGGGCGGGGTGGCCATGGCAACCTTTAATCTCTGCGAAGGGGTTGCGTGGCTTCCCTCGACTTTTCTTTTGTGTCCCTCGTGCGTTCCCCGTGGGTCATGTGGTACCTGTTGGAGCTTGGTTGCCTTATCATAGGCTTACTCGAGTGTCTTTGGTTTGTTCGTAGTCAAGGCCTTTCGGCTTTCGAAGTTGAGCCCAGCAACGAACCTTTCCACTCTGAAGGCTTCTGTAGGGATTAACTCGCTGATGAAGCGGGTCAGCTCTAGGAACCTCTTATGGTATTTCTCTACTGTGGCGTTTCCCTGTCTCAGATGCAGGAATTCTTCGCTCTTGGTCGTACGAATGCGTTGGGGATAGAAACGTTCTCTGAGTTTGGTTTGCAAGGCCGGCCAGCTCAGGCCTGGTTCTGTTTGTGCCCACCACACGTCGGCCTCATGCCGAAGGTAGAATGTGGTGATCTTGGCTTGTCGTTCCCCTGGACAATCCGTCATTTCGAAGATCTTATTGAAAGTCTGAATCCATTCCTCGAGTATCTCAGGGTCCTCTTTGCCGGCGAACGAAGGGGGGTTGTATTCCCTGATTCGGCGTACTAAGTCGTGGCCCCCACCTATTGGGGCTGGATCATTAGTGGTTGCTAAGGCGTGGTTTAGTGTTTGAACAATCTGGGCCAATTGTTACTGGTTCTGAGTCAGGAGATCGTGCGTGTGGAGTTCTGGTTGTTCTCCTGATGGTGCCAACCCGGTTGTCTATAGATTTAATACCGGGCGTGGATGTGAGTTAAGGGTTTGCGTCCTTGTCGGCAAGAATTTCCTATGCTAAGCACATAGTACATATTTGTAGATACAAGTTAAGGAGAGTTAAGCATAACATGGTAAATAAACTCACTGCCTCACCGCGCGTCCTAAGTTTCCTAGATCCTATGTATCTAAGCACCTAGAGTCCGAACTTAATGTCCTAAAGTTCCGTCTTAGGGGTCTTATCATAGGGTCGAACTTAGGCTCTAATACCAACTGTAACACCCCTAAATTTCAAGATATTTAAAAATTATAAAATAAAGGCTAATATCTTATTAATTCCCAAACAGAGCATATACTAGACATAGTAGTCGGGGTGCTAAGCCACATCTGAGCTGGAGAACTCAGATGCACAGGCTAAACTAACTAACAAAGCATAAACCGTAATTAATATCCAAATACAAATCAAGGCACACAGGCTATCTCATCCAGGCTACAACTATCTAAACTAAGTCCACGACTCCAACTAGCACGCTCCAAAGCCACTCACTGTCCCTGAAAAACATTCGGTGTAACAACCGTTAGCGAATAATGCTGGTAACCCACTCCAACGCGTTAAGTACAATATAGGTAGATATAAGAAACTCATTTTGAAACTGGAATACATATATACTTACGATACTCTAATTTAAATTCAAAATCAATACTCGAGACACAATAACAGACTCAACAGTATAGAGTAATCATAAGGACTAACATGTTTCCTAAGAACGGAATACAAGACATAACGGACAGATAAGCATATAAATAACAATTAGAGGCATCGAAAGCATTCAAGACAATCAACTAGCAAGTAGTCATCAAAGCACACAATTCATCCTCCAACCTTATACCAAGTTCCAACCTTGTGGCACCCATCTGTCCTTATATCAGTTCCAACCTATACCTCCGGACCACCCTTATATCCCCACCCCTTATGCCTCCGGGCAACTACATGCCCCCACCAACAAACCTCCTATCAACCACCAACATATCAAGATGGTGCCGCAGTGCCATTCAATGATCCGCACCTCTAGTGCCAATATCAAGGGGTTAGTGCATATAGCTCTAACATGACACCGCAGCACTTATAACCTGACCCATGCTCAACGGCAAGCTAGTCGAAGGTGGGTGTGTGCTTTCTGCACAGTCACCGTTATGGCCTGTACCTTTAGTACAATGACTGGGCAGAAGTGGTGTCAATCTCCAACAATTGATTTCCACCAATCACAATCTCATCATCATCATCATCAGTCACTCTGGCCATTGCGCAATCACCACGATATCCATCATCATTCAATCAATAAACACATAATCACATAACAATCAAGACACAACAACAACGACATGTATTACACATGAATACCTAGAACGATACCTAAAACATCAAACGAGACTCATATACGACAAACGAGGTACAATGGGAAACAGGGAAACATCAAACGGGGGAAAACATCACGACCCTAATACATTTTCCAGCGGGTAGGTGGCAGGTGGAGGATCACCCGCCAGCGACCACTCGTTATTCCAGCAAGTGGCCGGCGGGCAGACCACCGCCTGCCAGCTGCCCGCTGGAACAATGAACGCGGGCAACGGGTAGGTGACAGGTGGTCACTCCCCACCGGTACACAGGAAACTTTCCGATCCCGGGATCACTCGTGGAACCCGAAACCATGTCCAGACACATTCAAACACATAACGGTAATACCAAGGACTCAATTAATGGAATTAAACCAAGAATCACACCAAATACATTCTAAACACAATTCCTAAACATACCAAGACCCAACATAAATCATATAATGGTCCAAGAGCATCCAGAACCACAAGAACAACAAGAAATCTAAATGCAAAGTCCTAAATGCAAGTCCTATGCTAGACTCAACACCCGATCATGCATAATCCCACCAAAATATACCAAGAACATCATAATACGAAATTCACGATATAAACCCTAGGGCTCTAGACATAATCAAAATACAAGATCGTCCATATAATCAATTACAATATCAAGAACATCAAGATTATCACATAAACACAATATAAACCTTAGGCAAAGCTCTATCAAGACTCAAGCACAGAATCATATATCAAAGGAGGCAATGAATAAGATATAGCAAGGAAAATAGGTTTTGTCGAGACATGAGTTACCTTTTAGTCCTAACCAATATCCCTGGCTACTAAGGTTCTTCCCTAAGATTCTCCTTCCAATTGATCTTCCTAGGCTTGTTGGTGAGGGATTTCCTCGGCTGGAGTTCCTGTGAGTAATTTCGAGTGAGGGAAGGGTGAGGAAGGGATCTATGGGGACAAGACTAAAACTGAGTACCGCTTTCCACCCCGCAACTGATGGACAGACTTAGAGAATAATTCAAACCCTTGAGGACATGTTAAGAGCTTGTATGTTGGATTTCCAGAGGTCGTGGGAAGAACATCTAGACTTGATTGAATTCTCCTACAACAACAACTATCATGCAAGTATCCGAATGGCACCCTACGAAGCCTTGTATGGTCAAAAGTGTAGAAGCCCTTTGTGCTGGGAGGATTTGTTTAACCCCGTGACTTTGGGACCACAATATTTACAAGATACAATCGAAAAGGTCAAATACATTCAAGGAAGGATGAAGATAGCGCAAGATCGCCAAAAGTCCTATGCCGACTTGGGGAGGAAACCAGCCGAATTTCAAGAAGGAGAAAAGGTTTGGTTGAAGATCTCTCCCACCTGGGGAGTGATCAGATTTGGGAAGAAGGGAAAGTTAAGCCCTAGATTTATTGGTCCTTATGAAATTCTTGAGAGAGTTGGAAATTTGGCTAACCGCCTAGCTTTGTCTTCTGAGTGGGAGCGTGTACACAATGTCTTCCATGTGTCTCAGTTAAAGAAGTACGTACATGACGCCACTCATGTTCTGCAACCCAAAGTTGTGTCCCTGGACGAGACCTTGACCTATGAGGAAAAGCCCGTGAGGATCTTGGATACCAAGACAAGGGAGACCCGCAGGAAGACGGTGAACATGGTGAAGGTTTTGTGGTCCAATCATGAAGCCAAAGAAGCGACTTGGGAGTTGGAGGATGCTATGAGGGAACGCTACCCCGACTTATTTTCCCAAGGTATCTTAGAATGCTTTCAGTTTTATGTTGCTTAGAGTTAAGTGTGGGTAAGTTGGGTAGTCCGGTGCTTGGTCTTAGTTAGCTTAACTTGGTGAAAACCTCCTTGCATCAAATCTTCTTTTGTTAATCCATCCTTGATTATTGTCACACGACCTATACTTCAAGCCATTTGTATTGACCAAAACCTCGTTGCATCTAAACTTCGAGGACGAAGCTTCTTGATAGGGGGGGGGGGGGGGAGTGCGACACCCCGGAAATTAATCCCTTAAACCCAAATTAATTACTTAATTATTTTCTAAATTACCTTTACAATTCTTCTTATATTTTTTAGCCTTGAGTTTTTAAGAGGCTTTTAATATGGTCAATGGGTTGGACCTTATGTTATAACTTTGGACCCTAACTTTTATTTAAAGGAAGCCTTTCTAGCCTTTTATAATATTAATGAAGGGGCCCACTTATAACTTTACAGATTTTTCCTTAGCATTGAAACCCTACCATAACCAAAGACTCTCCAAACATTTCAACTTTACTACATCTCTCTATCTCTTTCTCTCGACATTCTCTCCTCTCCCTCACTACCCAAAGAGTTCTTCATCTTCCTCTACCTAGAAGGCCATCAAGTTTGCACCTTTCTTCATAACCAAGTCTAGGAGGGGTAAGTAATAGGAGTTTGAGTCTTATTCCTTGATTTTGCATCTTCTTTATCTAAGTTTACTCTTGTGTTTGTTGGGTTTTTGGGTTCTTGTATTGAAGATCACTTAGAAGAAGATTTGCAAGAGTAGGCTGGGGAGTTGGAAGAGGTTGGATAAGCTAAGAAGGTAACCCATGTCCTACAAAACCTATTTCTCATTGCATATTATTGTGTTTATGCTTTTGTAGAGCTTGTATCTAGAATTGTTTGATGCTATTTGTTGAGCTATTGCTTGTATTCAAGTCCCCTTTGTTGTTGATGTGCGTATTGAGGTGTTTGGACTTGGATTTGTGGATTCTTGGAATTTTTCCCGAAGTGGGATTTTCCTTCTCTGGTTCGGTACCAGCGGGCACCTGGCAGGCACTTCACTACCTGCCAGTACCACCTTTGGGTACAAGGCTGTGTGGCGGGTGTCCCGTTGGGATGGTTGGCATGGGAGAGGTTGCGGGTGTTGCGTGACTCGTGTGAATTGCGGGTGTCTGACCTTGATCTCGCCATTGCTGAGGATGAATAATAAGAAAGAGAGCACGCTTACGTTTGTACATCAACTCTCAACAAGAGCACCAATGATGGAATTAATTAAACTGGGGTCTGGATTAATTAACCCGAATAAATAAATAAACGTGACGAGTATAGGATTAAACGATAATAGGAGAAGGAATTATGATACGAATATAGTCACGTAGACGAATTGTATTAATCGTGTATACAGTGCTATTACAAAGGTTCGAGACGTGTATTAACAAGACAAGTTTAGATAGAAAACAGAAGATGTCTCATTAAGACAAAAATGAGTGCTTTTATAGTCCATGTCATCGCAACAACCCCGGAGAACTCGGTTGGAGCTGCCTGGACCGCAACTGCTGCCACAAGACTCGCTCCACGCGAGGACCATGAGGTGGCAGACCCCGGAGGCAGCCGACTTCACGCTAGCCGACCCCGAGGTGGTCGAGGACCGCGTGGTGGTAGTGGTCGAGTACCCAGGGCCGAGGACCCCGCCGTGGATGACCCCGAGATGGATGATCCCAGTGTGGATGACCCCGGTGTGGATGACCTTGCTATGTATGGATGACTGTAACACCCCGTGTTACGAATCCTAAAACCAACTGATTAATTAATTAATTAATAACCCAGGAGAAAGAATAAATTATAATGATTAATTAGGGAAAAAGGCCACCATAGCCCATGGGCCCAATTATATAAACCCAACCCCTAAACCCAATAGGAATAAACTCTAAACAAACCCTTGGATCTATAAATAGGGAACTTAGGAAGCACCTAGAACCCCCCCCCCCCCCACACGCCTAGACGCCCCACCACCCCAGGAGAGCTCCAAGAATTCCCTTAGAAGAAATCAAGAAAGCAAGAAAGCTTAAAGAAAGATCCTTCATAGCCAAGGAATTAATTAAGGCTAAGAGGTAACCCATGTCTCAACAAAACCTATTTTCATAGCTATGATTTCCCCTTAGGGTTTCCCCCGTATGATTGTGAATGGTGAATTACTATGATTATTATTGATGTTGATTTAATGATTCCATGGGGAATCTTGGTAATCTTGATATTGGGAGTTTCTTGATAATTGGGATGTTCCTGATGATTAATTGGGATTCTTGATGATGATGTGCTGTTCTTGATGATTATGTTGTTCTTGATGATTAATTGCTATCCTTGATGATATGTGTTGTTCCTACCGAATCTTGCAATTAGAAGACGAATCGTATTCTTGTGGATATAAAAGTGATTAGAACCCTAGGTTGTATTGTATGATCTTATTCTTGGATTATCGGGTGGGAAATCGCATGTTTGGGTGTTGATTATGATTAGAAAAGCATGTTAGGTTATGTTCCGTTCGTCTATCGTAATTGATCCGTTAATTGTCTATGTGTTGTCGTTAATTACGTTGAAAAGTGTCTAAGCATGGTTTCGGGTTCCACAATGGTTCCCGGGGCGAAAAGTGATGAAAAGAGTCAGTGGGGGGGGGGGGTAGGTGGGGGGTAGGGGACCCACCACCTACCCGCGGCAATTCGGGCAGCTCCGGCAGCGGGCAGCCGGCGGGTGGACCCCCACCCACCGGCTACCCGCTGGAATTTCTCCCACCTCGGGACCCCGGCTTCCCCGTTTGATGTTTCCCCGATCCCCGTGGTGTCCCAACGGACCCCGTTTGTCGTGCCTATGTCTAGTTTGATGTTTCGGGTACCGTTCGTAGGTTTATGAGTCTGTTATATCGCATGCTAGATGAATTGGTATCCCGTTGACCTAGGTGAAGGAAGTATGAACCCCCTTAGGACTATTCTTAGTATGTGATGGATCACGCATAGGTTTGTTATACGCTTTATTCCCCTTCCCAATGTGTAACGTGGGTTGCATGTGCTTGCTATGTGTTATGTGTGTGTGCTACCCCAATTCGGTTGCGATCGGATTGGTTATCCTGAGCTGCGGTTCAGAAGCTGGCTGCGGTTAGATTGGTATTCCTGGCTGCGGTCAGATGACATTCTCTTGCGCTGCGGTCCACCGTTTGGTTGCGATCAAACGTTTCTATACGAGCTGCGGTTCGTCCTTTATCCTGGCTGCGGTCAGATGACACTCTCTTGGGCTGCGGTCCACTGTTTGGTTGCGATCAAACATTATGACGAGCTGCGGTTCATCGGTCGGTTGCGATCGACCTCCCCGTGTTGCGATGCGGGGCATGGTGCTGCGGGGCTGTGTCAGAGCTATATGCGCTGACCCTCATGTATGGGCATGCGATCGGTCCTGTGGCGCCAACAATGTGCGTTATGTGTGTGATATGGACGAGTTGTGATTATGAGTGCCTTGGGATGTGACTATGGGATTTATATTGGGGATTGTTTATGATGGGTTGTGATTATTGTTTATGCTTTGCCTTATCTGCCTTATCTATTGTGAACTGCATATGCTCTTTATAACTATTGCTTGTGTCTGACCTTATCTGTCGAGTCATTCCCGGTTTTAAAAGCTAGAGTTCGTAGGATATATCTTCATGCTCACAATGGTTTTCGTATATCTATATATATCTCTATATGTATTGTATTTCAACGCGTTGGAGTGGGTTACCAGCATCTCTCGCTGAACAGATATATTTGGCTTTCAGGCACAGAAGAATAAGTCACTGGAGCGCGCTAGAACCCGGAATGTAGAAGTAGATGGTTCCCTTTTCGGCCTGCATGCCATATTAAGCATTTACATTATTGAGGATATTAGTTAGTTAGCCTGTGCACCTGGGTTCTCTAGCTCAGGTGTGGCATAGCACCCCGTACACTTGTATTATGTTTTGGGATTTAATGAGATAATGCCTTTATTTTATAAGTTTTAAATGCCTTGAAAATCTGGGGTGTTACAGTTGGTATCAGAGCCTAAGTTTGACCCTAGGAAAAGACTCTTAAGACCGGACTTTAGGACATTAGGCTTGAACTCCAGGTATCTAGGAGCATAGGCTTCAGGAATCGTAGGATGCGCAGTGAGATTGTGAAACCTACACATCACCCCGTACTTCATCCCTCTCTAATATTAGAAATTCCTTCCCCACTTATTATATCAAGTTGAAACACAAAATAACATCAACCTTTAATCACCAGGATGGCACCTAAGAAGAAACAGTTAGGAACACCGAGACACACCTCTGAAGAAGTCTTGACTCAAGCCCTACAACGCCTGACCCAAATTGCCCAGGCACTAAGTACTATCGTTCCCCAACCTCTGCCAACAGACGAGAACTTGGAAATCCACCACCAAGTCTCGGCACATCAACCACCCACCCTCTCGGGAGACGAAGACCCCACAACCCTCGAGGAATGGATTGAAACATTCGACAAGGTGTTCAGGACAACCCAATGCCCCGAACGCCACCGGGTCAGGATAGCCTCCTTCTATTTCAAGCACGAGGCCGACAGCTGGTGGGCCCGCGAGGGGCCTACGTACGAACAAAACCCCGGATTCAACTGGGAGGACTTAAAGACGCAGTTGCAAGAACAGTTCTACCCCAACCACCTGAAAGCCGCCATGTGCGAGGAATTTCTCAGTCTAAGACAGGGGACGGCCCCGGTCTCAGAATACTACCAACGATTCTGCCGACTGGCTCGCCTCGTCCCCGAGCTAGTACCCACCGAAGGGATCAAAGTCAGGAAATTCCTAACGGGCCTTAAGCCCGAACACCAGAGGTCCTTGGCCGCCCAAGAACCGAAGACCCTCGGAGAGGCCTATGCCAAGGCATGTCAGCTACAGCAGGTAGCGGACCCGCCTCCAGGGATGCAACTGGGGTATAAAAGGAAACCCGAAGGAAGACGTCCAATTCTCGCCAAGGAAGCTAAGAACCCCAAAACCGCCCCACTTGACCAAACCATCGCGCCGACTACCCGGGGAAGGGTCCTCACCCTAAGCAAGGCCAGGATCGGAGATAACAACATAGTCTCCGGAACCTTCCTAGTGCACGCTACCCCAGCCATCATATTATTTGACTCAGGGGCTACCAACTCGTTTATAGCAACCGAGTTCGCCGCCCAGCTCGGTCTTAACGCCACCACCAAGGTCCGACTCCAAGTCAAGGTGGCCTCAGGCGAGGTCATAAGATGTGATCGCATGTACGAGCATGTAATGATCACCATTCAGGGAGTGGAATTTCCCAGTAACCTGATCCAGTTTCAATTAGATGGGATGCAAGTAATCTTGGGCATGGATTAGCTAGGGAAGTTCCAAGCGCAAATCCTGTGCGGAGAGCAGAAAGTGGTCCTACGAGGGCCAAACGGTAAGAGGGTGTCGTACCGCAGTGCCCGCCAGGATCCAGGGATCAAGCTGATAAACATGATGAAAATTAAGAAGTATCTGGGCCAAGGAAACGAGGCCTTCTTGTGCTCAGTCGAAGACCTCAACGCCAAAACACCCGAACCACAAGCCATCCCAGTGGTAAACGAGTTCACCGACGTCTTCCCAGACGAAATTCCCGGGGCACCCCGGCCAGAGAAGTCGAGTTCACCATAGACCTCATACTGGGCGCCGCCCCGATCTCTAAACCACCCTACAGGCTAGCACCAAAGGAAATGAAGGAACTGAAAACACAACTCCAAGAACTGCTAGATAAGGGTTACATCCGACCCAGCACCTCCCCATGGGGAGCACCGGTACTATTCGTTAAGAAGAAGGATGGGAGCATGCGCCTGTGCATCGACTACCAGGAACTCAACCAAGTTACTATAAAGAATAGGTACCCCCTTCCCCGAATAGATGACTTATTTGACCAACTCAAAGGGGCAGGGGTATTCTCGAAGATCGACCTAAGATCCGGGTATCACCAGATCCAAGTGGCCAAACCGGACATCCAGAAAACGGCCTTCCGGACACGTTACGGCCACTACGAGTTTACCGTAATGCCTTTCGGCCTCACTAACGCGCCTGCCATATTCATGGACCTCATGAATCGAGTATTCCGACCTCACCTGGATGACTTCGTCATCGTGTTCATTGACGACGTCCTAGTCTACTCCCGAAATAAAGAAGAACATGAGACGCACCTTCGCATATCTCTGCAAACCCTCAGGGAGAACCAACTCTACGCTAAATTCTCCAAGTGCGAATTCTGGCAAGACAGCGTAGCCTTCTTGGGCCACGTGATAACCAAGGAAGTGATTAGGGTGGACCCCGCTAAGGTTCGCGCCGTTAAGGAATGGACCACGCCGAACTCACTCTCGGAAGTCCGAAGCTTCTTAGGTCTAGCGGGCTACTACAGGAGGTTCGTACCCGACTTCACCAAGATAGCCCAACCCCTCATTAAGCTCATGAAAAAGGAAATCCCCTTCTGTTGGGACGACGGCTGCATCTCGGCCTTCCAAGCATTAAAGGATAAACTAACCACTGCACCCGTGCTAGCCATACCCTCCGGATCGGAAGGGTTTGAAGTCTACAGCGACGCATCCAAGAAGGGGTTAGGATGCGTACTAATGCAAAATGGCAAGGTAATAGCTTACGCATCCAGGCAACTCAAAACCCACGAAGAGAATTACCCCACCCATGACCTTGAGCTAGCCGCTATCGTATTCGCACTGAAAATCTGGAGGCACTACCTGTATGGAGTACAATGCAAGATCTACACCGACCATAAGAGCCTGAAGTACATCTTTACTCAAAAGGACCTAAACATGAGACAACGAAGATGGCTGGAACTCATAAAGGACTACGACCTAGATATTCAATACCACGAGGGAAAAGCCAACGTAGTGGCGGATGCCCTAAGCCGAAAGACAAATCATTCCCTTAACACCACGTGGGTCCTACAGGACCATCTGTACAGGGACTTCCAAAGGCTACACTTGGAAATAATAGAGCAGGGACAAACTCGCCCCAATGCCTATCTACTCAACACACAAGCCGTGCCCACCCTCTTCGCGGAAATCAAATCGGGACAACAACAGGACCCAGAACTAGATAAAATCCGCCGCGACCTGACTCGAGGGAAAGAGGGCCCTTTCGAAGCACACCCAGACGGCAGCCTCCGCTACAAAGGGAGGTGGTGTGTACCCTCTACGCACCCCCACTTGAAACAGCGGATCTTAGAGGAAGGACACAACTCCCCTTACTCCGTCCACCTAGGCGGTGACAAATTATACCAAGACGTAAAGAAATCATTTTGGTGGCCGAATATGAAAAAGGAAATCGCAGACTTTGTGGCCAAGTGTCTGAATTGCCAAAGGGTAAAAGCCGAACGATGCAAACCCAAGGGACTCGTGCAACCCCTTGAAATACCACAAGGAAAATGGGATTCCATATCCATGGACTTCGTCGGAGGGCTACCCCCAACGAAAACCGGTAAGGATAAAATCTGGGTCATAGTGGATCGACTCACCAAGACAGCGCGATTCATTGCCATGAAAGAAACATGGACGATGACGCAACTAGCCCAAGCTTACGTAAACCAGGTAGTGAAATACAACGGAGTTCCTCGGAACATTGTGTCCGACCGAGATTCCAGGTTCCTCTCGCAATTCTAGAAATCACTACAAGCGGCATTGGGAACGCAACTAAAGCTAAGCACAGCCTTTCACCCCACCACAGACGGCCAAACCGAAAGAACCATCCACACCCTCGAAGACATGCTAAGAGCCTGCACGCTCGACTTCCGAGGGACGTGGGAAGAACACCTAGACCTCATCGAGTTCTCGTACAACAACAGCTACCACGCGAGCATTCGCATGGCACTATACGAAGCACTGTATGGTCAGAAATGTAGAACCCCATTATGCTGAGAAGATATGGTCAACCCGGTAACACTGGGCCCCCAATACCTACAAGACACCATAGCTAAGGTCAAACACATCCAGGAAAGGATGAAGGCCGCCCAAGACCGCCAGAAGTCTTACGCCAACCTAAAGAGGAAGCAAGCCGAATTCAGCCTCGGGGACAAGGTCTGGCTAAGGATCTCGCCCACACGAGGGGTAATGAGGTTCGGGAGAAAAGGAAAACTCAGCCCCCAGTTCATCGGCACTTACGAAATCGTGGAGAGAATCGGAGACTTGGCCTACCGTCTCGCCCTACCCGTCGAACTAGAACGAGTACACAACGTGTTCCACGTATCTCAGCTAAAGAAATACATACACGATCCAAGCCACGTACTCCAACACGAGACCGTGGACCTCGACGAGTCACTAGTATACGAAGAGAAACCCGTAAGAATCCTGGACACCAAAACAAGAAATACCCGGAACCGAGTCATGGAAATGGTGAAGGTTCTCTGGACCAACCACGGGACCGAGGAAGCCACATGGGAACTTAAGGACACAATGAAGGAGCGGTACCCCGAGCTGTTCACTCCAGGTAACTAAGGGAAAACTTTCTTTTTTTTGTCACCCAGGGCCAAGCTTCGGGGACGAAGCTTCCTGTTAAGGGGGGAGAGTGTAACACCCCGTGTTACGAATCCTAAAACCAACTGATTAATTAATTAATTAATAACCCAGGAGAAAGAATAAATTATAATGATTAATTAGGGAAAAAGGCCACCATAGCCCATGGGCCCAATTATATAAACCCAACCCCTAAACCCAATAGGAATAAACTCTAAACAAACCCTTGGATCTATAAATAGGGAACTTAGGGAGCACCTAGAACCCCCCCCCCCCCACACGCCTAGACGCCCCACCACCCCAGGAGAGCTCCAAGAATTCCCTTAGAAGAAATCAAGAAAGCAAGAAAGCTTAAAGAAAGATCCTTCATAGCCAAGGAATTAATTAAGGCTAAGAGGTAACCCATGTCTCAACAAAACCTATTTTCATAGCTATGATTTCCCCTTAGGGTTTCCCCCGTATGATTGTGAATGGCGAATTACTATGATTATTATTGATGTTGATTTAATGATTCCATGGGGAATCTTGGTAATCTTGATATTGGGAGTTTCTTGATAATTGGGATGTTCCTGATGATTAATTGGGATTCTTGATGATGATGTGCTGTTCTTGATGATTATGTTGTTCTTGATGATTAATTGCTATCCTTGATGATATGTGTTGTTCCTACCGAATCTTGCAATTAGAAGACGAATCGTATCCTTGTGGATATAAAAGTGATTAGAACCCTAGGTTGTATCGTATGATCTTATTCTTGGATTATCGGGTGGGAAATCGCATGTTTGGGTGTTGATTATGATTAGAAAAGCATGTTAGGTTATGTGTCGTTCGTCTATCGTAATTGATCCGTTAATTGTCTATGTGTTGTCGTTAATTACGTTGAAAAGTGTCTAAGCATGGTTTCGGGTTCCACAATGGTTCCCGGGGCGAAAAGTGATGAAAAGAGTCAGTGGGGGGGGGGGGTAGGTGGGGGGTAGGGGACCCACCACCTACTTGCGGCAATTCGGGCAGCTCCGGCAGCGGGCAGCCGGCGGGCGGGCAGTTGCCCGGAACAGTGTCAGCCGGCGGGTGGACCCCCACCCACCGGCTACCCGCTGGAATTTCTCCCACCTCGGGACCCCGGCTTCCCCGTTTGATGTTTCCCCGATCCCCGTGGTGTCCCAACGGACCCCGTTTGTCGTGCCTATGTCTAGTTTGATGTTTCGGGTACCGTTCGTAGGTTTATGAGTCTGTTATATCGCATGCTAGATGAATTGGTATCCCGTTGACCTAGGTGAAGGAAGTATGAACCCCCTTAGGACTATTCTTAGTATGTGATGGATCACGCATAGGTTTGTTATACGCTTTATTTCCCTTCCCAATGTGTAACGTGGGTTGCATGTGCTTGCTATGTGTTATGTGTGTGTGCTACCCCAATTCGGTTGCGATCGGATTGGTTATCCTGAGCTGCGGTTCAGAAGCTGGCTGCGGTCAGATTGGTATTCCTGGCTGCGGTCAGATGACATTCTCTTGCGGTGCGGTCCACCGTTTGGTTGCGATCAAACGTTTCTATACGAGCTGCGGTTCGTCCTTTATCCTGGCTGCGGTCAGATGACACTCTCTTGGGCTGCGGTCCACTGTTTGGTTGCGATCAAACATTATGACGAGCTGCGGTTCATCGGTCGGTTGCGATCGACCTCCCCGTGTTGCGATGCGGGGCATGGTGCTGCGGGGCTGTGTCAGAGCTATATGCGCTGACCCTCATGTATGGGCATGCGATCGGTCCTGTGGCGCCAACAATGTGCGTTATGTGTGTGATATGGACGAGTTGTGATTATGAGTGCCTTGGGATGTGACTATGGGATTTATATTGGGGATTGTTTATGATGGGTTGTGATTATTGTTTATGCTTTGCCTTATCTGCCTTATCTATTGTGAACTGCATATGCTCTTTATAACTATTGCTTGTGTCTGACCTTATCTGTCGAGTCATTCCCGGTTTTAAAAGCTAGAGTTCGTAGGATATATCTTCATGCTCACAATGGTTTTCGTATATCTATATATATCTCTATATGTATTGTATTTCAACGCGTTGGAGTGGGTTACCAGCATCTCTCGCTGAATAGATATATTTGGCTTTCAGGCACAGAAGAATAAGTCACTGGAGCGCGCTAGAACCCGGAATGTAGAAGTAGATGGTTCCCTTTTCGGCCTGCGTGCCATATTAAGCATTTACATTATTGAGGATATTAGTTAGTTAGCCTGTGCACCTGGGTTCTCTAGCTCAGGTGTGGCATAGCACCCCGTACACTTGTATTATGTTTTGGGATTTAATGAGATAATGCCTTTATTTTATAAGTTTTAAATGCCTTGAAAATCTGGGGTGTTACAATGACCCCGACCTAGGTCCGGGTCCGGTGCATCGGGTTTTGTCCGCTCCATATCATTCTGCTCCAGATCCGCTTGTAATTATTCCGTCATATATATATATATATATATATATATATATATATATATATATATATATATATATATATATATATATATTTAGGTTCTCGTGCGGGTTAGGGTTTCAGGTGCGGTTGTGCGGTTTAATCTGAGACATTCATCTCGCTCTAATCAACGTCCAGGATTATCAAAGTTTTAAAAAAAAAACGCGGTGGCAATTTTGTAATTTTTGGATCTAGGTCAAAATTAAGGTGAGCGTATCTGTGATTAATGTGCGTGAGTTTTGTGCTTAATGTGCGTGTGATTTGTGCTTAATGTGCGTGAGGTTTGTGCTTAATGTGCGTGGGAATGTGCTTAACCGTGAATAGTTGTTAAAACTTAAAGTCTGTGAGTGAATACTTAAAGTGCGTGAGTTTTGTGCTTAATGTGCGGGATGTTTGTTCTTAATGTGCGTGGGTTTTGTACTTAATGTGCGTGAGTTTTGTACTTAATGTCAGTAGTTGTTGAAACTTAAAGTCTGTGAGTTAATATTTAAAGTGCGTGGGTTTTGTGTTTAATGTGCGTGAGGTTGTGCTTAATGTGTGTTGGTTTTGTACTTAAAGTGCGTAGGTTTGTGAATAAGATCTAACACTTAAGGTGCACCTTAGCTTATACTTCTTTGTTCCAGGCACGCGTTTTTTTTTTTAATTTTCATTGATTTGAGCCGTTGATCTAAATTTGATCAACTGCTCAGATTTAACCGCACAACCGCACGGGAAGCTATACCCGCACCTGAACCCTTCCCTATATATATATATATATATATATATATATATATATATATATATATATATATATATATATATATATATATATATATATATATATACACATATACATATACTTCATATACTTTTAGTAGATCCTTGTTGATGATGAATTGAGTGTTGAGTGTCTCTTACCTTAAAAGATTTTATCACTTGAGTATTTTATAAGAACAAAGAAAAAAAAGGAACAGAGTAGCTATGTTGGAATGAAATTATTGAGAGTGAAATGAGATTAAGGTATTAAATGTAGCCATGACCATGGTTTCGGTTTTGGTTTCGAATGATTCCCATTTCAGAAATGGCTGAACCAGAACTGGAACCTTAAAAATAAGATTTCGGTTTTGGTTCTTGAACTTGTCATCAGTTCTAACTTTTTTTTTTTTTCTGTAAAATTTTATTAATTGTGTATTAGTTTGTTTTTAGGGAATGCATTTTTTTTTTTTTTGTGTTATAGAGTTTGTATAATTCTTTTTTTTTTTTTGAAAATAAAATGTTTTTGAATTTTGAAATGCACGTATTTCTTTAAAAATTCTGTGTGTTTGAAGTGTATACATGCACTATATCTGGATAGAGTTAAGCATTGGTCCTCCGACTATCATGATTTTCCACAATTAGTCCTTGACTTTTAATTTGGACAATTTAGACACTTGACTATCAAAATGTTTCCAATGGTGGTCCTTCCGTCCAAGGCTAGTTAATTAGACGTTAAAATTGGGGCTAAAATAGTCTTTTAACGGGCTCTAGGTATAATACATCGTACTTCTTCACCATATACACGATTAAAATCAAAATACTCCTTTTTCTGTTAATTAACTCGTAGGCCGTAGCCATGGCTGACATCGTCGTTCTCCTCCATCTATGAAAATTTGAACCTGTAATTCAATAGTTGATTCGAAGGAAGACTGTGATGATGCTGAGAAGAGGTTTGCGGACATTGACATCGCTGAGAGGGTGCTTGAGTTTCGTTTCCACGCCGCCGGCTTACCGTAGCTTCTCCACGAAGTCGCCGTCGACGTCTCCACCGGCGTCCAATGCCGCGGCCGTGTCTTCTAGCGCCGCTACCATCTTGATCGAAGAGGATCTTCTGATCGACGACGACGACGCCGCGGTTTCCAAGCCTGATACGATTTCGACTCTGCTTCAACACGTCGTCGTCGTTTATGATGGCGTTTGCCATCTCTGTCACAAAGGTACACACACAATCATATATGTTTGGATACTAAAATTTCTCGCTCTTATCTATCGAAATTTTTGTATTCTGTAATGTATGAATCATGAATGTAGGGAGATGATTGCTGTAATTTGGGGCAAACAAATAATACCCGGAGTATTCGGGTTGTCGAACCACAGAGAGGTGGGGTACTAATCACTAGCTACTAGGTTACTCATATGAAACTAGTCCGAACAAAACTTGAAGGTTGATTGATTGCATAAAATAACAAGCAGAATAAAATAAGTAGCAAGGTTTTGTAGACAATAGAGCAAAATAGGATTCTTGGGGTCACAATGTTTAATCACCTAGTGCTAATTAACGTTTGTAATATTTGGTTTGGAATTAAGATTTGTATGGGAATGCAAAGTGGAATCGAATTACTCCCGTAATCTCTATTCCTAGTGAATTTCCACTCCCATGGCTTAAACACCCAATAAGATCAAAGATCAGCATTCAATTATTCCTAATTACTACCATCTCCCGATGAGCAATAATCTAGAATAAACTTCCCCTAATAAGTTCCCCTTTCCCAAGGACCAACCATTAGGTGCAATCGTGTGTGCCCTAATTTATGCCCCAACTCCCATTGGTGACACAAACATGACTGTGAAGCTAGTAATTTAGGCCTTTAACTACCACCAACAACAGATTAAAACAAGATTGCAACACAAATCATAAAACCAAACATAAATATATTAAGAAATTAACGAACTAGGCACATAGGTTCATAAACAAATTCACCCAAAAATCCTTAAAGAATTTAGCCGAGCATGGCTAAATTATACATAGCAAATATGAATAAAGGATTACAAATCATCAAAAGAGTACAAGAATTAACCAAGCGATTCTCCCAAATCTCCTTGGCTTCCTCCTTGCTTCCAAAGACAACTTGGGCCTCTTGATTTCTCTCTTTCTTGTCTACAAAGAACTCTAAAAATCTCTCGGTCTCCCCCATTAGGGTTGAGGAAGGGGAGATTTTATAGTGGGTACAAAGTTGAGATGAAATAGGAATCTTGTACAAAATTGGACTCAAATTATAATTCCTATATTTAAATAAAGAAATTGCCGTAATTAGTTTAAAATTGAAGTTGGAATTGGAATTTGGAATTGAAGTTGAATTGCTGAAGCCAACGCCCTTTTGTTCCTTTGATTTCAGCGCCTTCGCTCGACGCGTCGAGACCAGCAGGTCCCGATCACCAAACTTTCTTGAAATTTTCGACGCATCGAGTACTCTGGGCCCCGAACTTGTCCAAAATTGCTCCAAACTCATCCTTGAACTTCCCTTGCTCATAGAATTGACCTACAATGGTTCAAAAACACTAACAAACACCGTAAAACATTCAAAACAAGTGTGAACCATAATTAAATGATAATAGCAAGGAAAATATGTATTAAATAAGCAAAATTAAAGAACTTAAATACTGAGATGATTCAAAATAACTATAATAACAAGCAAAGATGTGATAACATCACCCCCTCACACTTAAGCTTTTGGTTGTCCTCAAGCAAAACTAAGGAATAAAATCACAAGTCAAAACATACAAATTACTCATGCTCTCTCTTGCACAACCTTTCAAACCACCAACCAACTTGCTACAAAACAACAAGCTTCAAGAATCAAATTAGTTTGGCACATAAGAGACCCATTTCCAAGCCAATAACCAAGCACCAAGAATTTAAAGTATGTGAGGATCAAGTGTGGACAAATACTCAGTTGAGATTATGCAAGACACGGTTCATGAATGAGATCCCATAGGCTTGCCCTTCATACTCCCCTAGATCAAATCTAATAATTCATGCTAAGATCAAATAGGACTTTATTAAGCTTGTAATGGGGCTACGGGTGACAGCTAACAAAGAAGTGGTATGGAAAAATTAATCAAAAAGAGAGAATGTCACAATTTATCTAAACTTTTCAAAATTTGGAAGAGATGAGATAATCATAATTCCAAGGAGCAAATTTCTTTTAAGAACTTAGCAACTCTTTGGTAAAGTGGGGATCCAAACTCAAAAACTTTCAATCTTTTTTTTTTTTTTTTTTTTTTTTTTGGACTTCTTTTGGATATAGCAAGATAATTTTAATCCAAACTTTCATGACCTCCACACTTGAACATTTGTAACACTAGCTGCTTTTTTTTTTTTTCGTAGCACAACTCCATAAAACTCTTCTTACGGAAAAGATAAAGATAAAAGTTTCATTCTCTCAAGGGTGGAAGGGAAATATTTGGCCACGGGCTAAGGGTTATAATAATGGGGTAAATCAAAGAAAAACAATCACAAAGAGGGGATAAGTGCTTAGCACTTATTTAAACAAACAAAAGGCACAATGGGGATACGAAGGATAAAAATATATATAGGGACAGGTTTAAAGGCTATGGCTAAACAAAAATGGCCTAAATCACTTCAAAACATGCAAAACTTAGACATCACTTAGGGAGTAATGAGGCAAGTTCTAGCAAAACACCCATGACCGGAATCTCACATAAGCCTTCACTAGCAATGCATAACACAAGATCAAGAATTAATCCAATTATTAAGTGGTTAACAAAGCTATTGGCAAGGGAATAGATCAAATATGTGTTACACCTCAAATCATCCATCACAAATTGAGATGCAGCAAGCACCACTAAAACAAACCACAAACCAACAAGAGAGAATAATTGTAACTGCATGCTAAGACAAATAACTTATTCACCAAAAATAGCATATGAGTCATCCAAGCAAAAGCAAAAAATTTTAAAAATTTAGAAATATCCCCAAATTAATGATTCCTCCCCCTCACACTTAAAACTTTGCATCATCCCTGATGCAAAATAAAAGAAAAGGAGAACAAGAGAAAAGAGAAAACTAAGAAGCAATAAAATAATCACGAACTAGAAAATAATAAAACTAAATAAGTCGAAACTAGAAAGCAATAAATAAATAGGGAAAGTAATAAAAGATAACATGGGGTGCCTCCCATGAAGCGCTAAATTTAACGTCGTTAGCTCGACGTTACCTCTCTAGCCATCAAGTGATTGGAGAAGAAAAATCCCCTTCTTTCCATCAACTTTCTCTTCCAAGTATTTCTTCAAGTGGTGTCCATTTATAAACTCTCTTAAGCTCGAACCCTTCACGTCATCATGTAAGGAACCACATTTGCCCGAATCAAGAATTATGCCTCCATTCTCTTTTCCTTCTTTTTCAACACTCTTTTGTTCAACAAGTAATGAGAGTCTCAGATCATTCACATGAACCCAGCAAGTATTGGGAATCATTGGATATATAGATAGGCAAATGTGTGCCAGTATCCTTAAGAAGTCCAATGCCTCCCAAATTCAAAATTTCTCTGAAGTTCTCTCCAAGGGAAGTGTTCTCCATTGGTGAGACATCCTCATTCAAATCATGTGCTTCATTAAGAACTTCCTCATCTAATGGGCAACTCTCTATATGTTCCTTGCCATCATTACCTTGCAACTCTACATTTTCCTCCCAGCTTGGTGTCTCCATCTCAATGCATTTATCAAATATTTCTTCATCTCCCTCTCTAAGATCCTCATCATCCTTTTTATTTCTCTCAACTTCATGACCTTCATTTGGCAAGAGCAACTCTTCTAGAACCTCTCCATTAAATGAATCTTGAAGTGGCTCTTGAATTGTCAAATCTTGCTGTCGAGCCATCATGTGATCGAGTCGAGCATTCACGCGATCAAGTTGAGCATTCATGTGATCTTGTAACTCTAGATATTTCGAGCACAATTGCATTAACTTGGTCTCTTTGGACTTCATCTCAATTATTTGGTCAAGTGATTGACAATCTTGTTGAAACTCTTGGTACGACAACTCTTGAGCTCGCCCTTGATACTTGTAATTGGGATCCATGATAAAGCAATTTTCCGCCTCATGAGATCCACCACATATCATGCACCGTGAGGGTTGTGGAGTAGGTGGTGTGCATCTTTGATAAGTAGCTTGACTCATGTTGGCACAAAATCCTTGAGTAGATTGTTGATGGATATGGTTGGTGGGGTTGAGCATGTAACAATTTTCCACAAAGTGATTCCCACCACAAAATGAGCACCATTGGGGTTGTGATGTTTGATATGAACTTTCTTGATAATATCCTTGACTAGAGTTGGCAAAATTTGAGAAAGGGAATTGTTGTTCCATTCCTCCATATTCTCGATTCATATTCCAACTCATTTCATAACCTTGAGAAGGAGGGTAAAACGGTGGCATGGTTCCTTGGAATGCATATGTAACACCCCAGATTTTCAAGACATTTAAAACTTATAATAAAGGTAGAATCTTATTAAATCCCAAGATATAAATACAAGCGTTCGGGGTGCTATGCCACACCTGGGCTAGAGAACCCAAGTGCACAGGCTAACTAACTAATGTCCTTAAAGCGTAAATACGTAAACGTGGCACGCAGGCCAAAAAGGGAAACTATCTACTTCTAAGTTCTAGCGCACTCCAGTGACTTAATCTTCTGTGCCTGAAAGCCAAATATATCTGTTCAGCGAGAGATGCTGGTAACCCACTCCAACTCGTTGAAATACAATACATATAGAGATATATATAGATATACGAAAACCATTTTGAGCATGAAGATATATCCTACGAACACTAGTTTTAAAACCGGGAATGACTCGACAGATAAGGCTAGACACAAGCACAGTTATAACGAGCATATGCAGTTCACAACAGATAAGGCAGATAAGGCAAAGCATAAACAATGATCATAACCCAACATGAACAATCCCCAATATAAAACCCATAGTCACATCCCCCAAGACACTCGTAATCACAACTCGTCCATGTCACAACACATAACACTCTTTGTTGGCGCCACAGGACCAATCGCATGCCCATACATGAGGGTCAGCGCATATAGCTCTGACACGGCCCCGCAGCACCCTGCCCCGTATCGCAACGCGGAGGGGTCGATCGCAACCGACCGATGAACCGCAGCTCATCATAGTGTTTGATCGCAACCAAACAGTGGACCGCAGCCCAAGAGAATGTCATCTGACCGCAGCCAGGAAAAAGGACGAACCGCAGCTCGTATAGAAACGTTTGATTGCAACCAAACGGTGGACCGCAGCCCAAGGGTATCAATCTGACCGCAGCCAGCTTCTGAACAGCAGCTCAGGATAACCAATCCGATCGCAACCGAATTGGGGTAACACACACATAACACATAGCAAGCACATGCAACCCACATTACACATTAAGAAGGGGGAGAAAACGTATAACAAAACCTATGCGTGATCCATCACTTACTAAGAATAGTCCTAAGGGGTTCATACTTCTTCCACCTAGGTCAACGGGATACCAGTTCAACTAGCATGCAATATAATAGACTCATAAACCTACGAACGGTACCCGAAACATCAAACTAGACATAGGCACGATAAACGGAGTCCGTTGGGACACCACGGGGAACGGGGAACATCAAACGGGGAAGCCGGGATCCCGGGTGGGATGAATATCCAGCGGGTAGCCGGTGGGTGGGGGCCACCCGCCGGCTGCCCGCCGGAGAATACTGTTCCGGGCAGCGGGTCGCCGGCGGGCAGCTGCCCGCCCGCCGGCCACCCGCTGCCGGGCGGTGTTTCACGGCCGTGGGTAGGTGGCGGGTCCCCTACCCCCCACTGACTCTTTTCACACACTTTACGCCCCGGGAACCGTTGTGGAACTCGAAACCATGCTTAGACACTTTACAACGCAATTAACGACAACACGTAGACAATTAACGAATCAAATACAAGAAACGAACGGCACATAACCTATCATGCTTTTCTGAATATAATCAACACCCAAACATGCGATTTCCCCACCCGATAATCCAAGAATAAGATCATACGATACAACCTAGGGTTCTAATCACTTTTATATCAACAAGAATACGGTTCGTCTTCTAATTGCAAGATTCGGTAAGAATAACACATAAACATCAAGAGCATCACACAATTATCAAGAACGACACTTAATCATCAAGAACTCCATATAATTATCAAGAATTCCATAATCATCAAGAATCTTCCAATATCAAGATCATCAAGATCCATCATGGGATCATGACATCAAACATCAATAATAATCATCATATCTCGCCAATACACAATAATATGGGGGAAACCCTAAGGGGGAATCATAGCTATGAAAATAGGTTTTGTTGAGACATGGGTTACCTCTTAGCCTTAATTAATTCCTTGGCTACGAAGGATCTTTCTTTAAGCTTCCTTGCTTTCTTGATTTCTCCTAAGGGGATTCTTGGAGCTCTTTTGGGGTGGTGGGGCGTTATTCTTGTGGGAGGAGTTCTAGGTGCTTCCTAAGTTCCCTATTTATAGATCTAGGGATCTTATTTAGGGTCTAATCCTATTGGGATTAGGGGTTGGGTTTATATAGGAGGGCCCATGGGCTACGGTGGGCCTTTTTTCCCTAATTAATCATTATAATTTATTCTTTCTCTTGGGCTATTAATTAATTAATTAATTGGTTTTAGGACTCGTAACACGGGGTGTTACACTCTCCCCCCCTTAACAGGAAGCTTCGTCCCCGAAGCTTGGCCCCTGGTGAAGAAAAAAAAAGGTTTTCTCTTAGTTACCTGGAGTGAACAGCTCGGGATACCGCTCCTTCATCGTGTGCTTAAGTTCTCATGTTGCTTCCTCGGTCCCGTGGTTGGTCCAGAGGACCTTCACCATTTCTATGACTCGGTTTCGGGTATTTCTTGTCTTGGTGTCCAGGATTCTTACGGGTTTATCTTCGTATACTAGTGACTCGTCGAGGTCTACGGTCTCGTGTTGGAGTACGTGGCTTGGGTCGTGTATGTATTTCTTTAGCTGAGATACGTGGAACACGTTGTGTACTCGTTCTAGTTCGATGGGTAAGGCGAGGCAGTAGGCCAAGTCCCCGATTTTCTCCACGATTTCGTAAGGACCGATGAACCGGGGGCTGAGTTTTCCTTTTCTTCCGAACCTCATTACTCCTCGTGTGGGCGAGATCCTTAGCTAGACCTTGTCCCCGAGGTTGAATTCGGCTTGTTTCCTCTTTAGGTCGGCGTAAGACTTCTGGCGGTCTTGGGCGGCCTTCATCCTTTCCTGGATGTGTTTGACCTTAGCTATGGTGTCTTGTAGGTATTGGGGGCCCAGTGTTACCGGGTTTACCATATCTTCCCAACATAATGGGGTTCTACACTTCTGGCCATACAGTGCTTCGTAGGGTGCCATGCGAATGCTCGCGTGGCAGCTGTTGTTGTATGAGAACTCGATGAGGTCTTGGTGTTCTTCCCATGTCCCTCGGAAGTCTAGTGTGCAGGCTCTTAGCATTTCCTCGAGGGTTTGGATGGTTCTCTCGGTTTGGCCGTCTGTGGTGGGGTGAAAGGCTGTGCTTAGTGTTAGGTGCGTTCCCAACGCTGATTGTAGTGATTTCCAGAATTGTGAGAGGAATCTGGAATCTCTATCGGACACAATGTTTCGGGGGACTCCGTGGTATTTCACCACTCGGTTTATGTAGGCTTGGGCTAGTTGCGTCATTGTCCAAGTTTCCTTCATGGCAATGAATCGTGCCGTTTTGGTCAGCCGATCCACTATGACCCAGATTTTGTCCTTGCCGGTTCTTGTTGGGGGTAACCCTTCGACGAAGTCCATGGATATGGAATCCCATTTTCCTTGTGGTATTTCAAGGGGTTGTACGAGCCCCTTGGGCTTGCATCGTTCAGCCTTTACTCTTTGGCAATTCAGGCACCTGGCCACGAAATCTGCGATTTCCTTCTTCATGTTTGGCCACCAAAACGTTCTCTTTACGTCTTGGTATAACTTGTCACCCCCTGGGTGGACCGAGTACGGGGAGTTGTGTCCTTCCTCCAAGATCCGTTGTTTCAAGTGAGGGTGCGTTGAGGGTACACACCACCTTCCTTTGTAACGGAGGCTACCGTCCGGGCGTGCTTCGAAGGGGCCTTCCTTCCCTTGGGTTAGGTCGTGGCGGATCTTATCTAGTTCCGGGTCCTGGTGTTGCCCTGCTTTGATCTCCTCGAAGAGGGCGGGTATAGCTTGCGTGTTGAGTAGGTAGGCATTGGGGCGGGTTTGTCCTTGCTCTATTATTTCCAAGTGTAGTTTTTGGAAGTCCCTGTACAGTTGGTCCGGTAGGACCCACGTGGTGTTGAGGGAATGGTTCGTCTTTCGGCTTAGGGCGTCTGCAACGACGTTGGCTTTTCCCTCGTGGTATTGGATGTCTAGGTCGTAGTCTTTTATGAGTTCTAGCCACCTTCGTTGTCTCATGTTTAGGTCCTTTTGGGTGAAGATGTACTTTAAGCTCTTATGGTCGGTGTAGATTTTGCATTGTACCCCATACATGTAGTGCCTCCAGATTTTTAGTGCGAAAACGATAGCGGCTAGTTCGAGGTCATGGGTGGGGTAGTTTTCTTCGTGGGTTTTGAGTTGCCTGGATGCGTATGCTATTACTTTCCCTTTTTGCATCAGCATGCATCCCAACCCTTTCTTGGATGCATCGCTGTAGACCTCGAATTCTTCCGTCCGGCGGGGATGGCTAGCACGGGCGCCGTGGTTAGCTTGTCCTTTAATTCTTGGAAGGCTGAGATGTAGTCGTTGTCCCATCGGAAGGGGGTTTCCTTTTTCATGAGCTTAATGAGGGGTTGGGCTATCTTGGTGAAGTCGGGTACAAACCTCCTGTAGTAACCGGCCAGGCCTAAGAAGCTTCGGACTTCCGAGAGTGAGCTTGGCGTGGTCCATTCTTTAACGGCGTGAATCTTAGCGGGGTCCACCCTGATCCCTTCTTTGGTTATTACGTGGCCCAAGAAGGCTACGCTGTCTTGCCAGAATTCGCACTTGGAGAATTTAGCGTAAAGTTGGTTTTCTCTGAGGGTTTGTAGTGATATACGAAGGTGCTTCTCATGCTCTTCTTTATTTCGGGAGTAGACTAGGATGTCGTCAATGAACACAATGACGAAGTCATCCAGGTGAGGTCGGAATACTCGATTCATGAGGTCCATGAATATGGCGGGTGCGTTAGTGAGGCCGAAGGGCATTACGGTAAACTCGTAGTGGCCGTAACGCGTCCGGAAGGCCGTTTTCTGGATGTCCGGTTTGGCCACTTGGATTTAATGATATCCGGATCTTAGGTCGATCTTCGAGAATACCCCTGCCCCCTTAAGTTGGTCGAATAAGTCATCTATTCGGGGAAGGGGGTACCTATTCTTTATTGTAACTTGGTTGAGTTCCCTGTAGTCGATGCATAGGCGCATGCTCCCATCCTTTTTCTTAACGAATAGTACCGGTGCTCCCCATGGGGAGGTGCTGGGTCGGATATAACCCTTATCTAGTAGTTCCTGGAGTTGTGTTTTCAGTTCTTTCATTTCCTTTGGTGCTAGTCTGTAGGGTGGTTTAGAGATCGGGGCGGCGCCCGGTGTGAGGTCTATGGTGAACTCGACCTCTCTGGCCGGGGGTGCCCCGGGGATTTCGTCCGGAAAGACGTCGGTGAACTCGTTTACTACTGGGATGTCTCGTGGTTCGAGTATTTTGGCGTTGAGGTCTTCGACTGAGCATAAGAAGGCCTCGTTTCCTTCGCCCAGATACTTCTTAATTTTCATCATGTTTACAAGCTTGATCCCCGGATCCTGGCGGATACTGCGGTATGACACCCTCTTTCCGTTTGGTCCTCGTAGGACCACTTTCTGCTCTCCGCACAAGATTTGCGCTTGGGATTTCCCCTAGCCAGTCCATGCCCAAGATTACTTGCATCCCATCCAATTGGAACTGGATTAGGTTGCTGGGAAATTCTACCCCTTGAATGGTGATTATCACATGTTCGTACATGCGATCACATTTTATGATCTCGCCTGAGGCCACCTTGACTTGGAGCCGGACCTTGGCGCTGGCGTTAAGGTTGAGCTGGGCGGCGAATTCGGTTGCTATAAATGAGTTGGTAGCCCCCGAGTCAAATAGTATGGTGGCTGGGGTGGCGTGCACTAGGAAAGTTCCGGAGACTATGTTGCTATCTCCGACCCTGGCCTTGCTTAGGGTGAGGATCCTCCCCTGGGCAGTTGGCGTGATGGCCCAGCCCAGTGGGGTGGTTTTGAGGTTTTTAGGCTCTTTGGTGGGAATTGGGCGACTTCTTTCGGGCTTCTTTTTATACCCCAGTTGTGTCCCTTGGGGCGGGTTCGTTACCTGTTGTAGTTGACACGCCTTGGCGTAGGCCTCTCCGAGGGTCTTTGGTTCTTGGGCGGCCAAGGCCCTCTGGTGTTTGGGGTTAAGGCCTGCTAAGAATTTCCTGACTTTGATCCCCTCGGTGGATACTAGCTCGGGGGTGAGGCGAGCCAGTTGGCAGAACCGTTGGTAGTATTCTGAGATTGGGGCTGCCCCTTGTCTTAGGTGGAGGAATTCCTCGCGTGTGGCGGCTTTCAGGTGGTTGGGGTAGAACCGTTCTCGTAACCGTGTTTTTAGGCTTTCCCAGTCGTATCCGGGGTCGTTTTCGTACGTAGGCCCCTCACGGGCCCACCAGATGTCGGCCTCGTGTCTGAAGTAGAAGGAGGCTATCCCGACTTGGCGGTGTTCGGGGCATTGGGTTGCCCTGAATACCCTGTCGAAGGTCTCAATCCATTCCTCGAGGGTCGTGGGGTCTTCGTCTCCGGAGAAGGTGGGCGGTTGGTGTGCCGAGACTTGGTGGTGGATTTCCAAGCTCTCGTTCGTTGGTAGGGGTTGGGGAATGACAGTGCTTAGTGCCTGGGCGATTTGGGCCAGGCGTTGTAGATTCTGAGTCAGGAGTTCCTGAGTAGGGCGTCTCGGTGTTCCTGTCTGTTTCTTCTTGGGTGCCATCCTGGTGGTTAAAGGTTGATATTATTTTGTGTTTTCACCTTGATGTAATAAGCGGAGAAGAGTTTCTTAATATTTAGAGAGGGTGAAGTGAGGGGAGGTGATGTGTAGGTTTCTCAATCTCACTGCGCGTCCTAAGATTCCTGAGACTTATGTTCCTAAGCATCTAGAGTTCAAGCCTAATGTCCTAAAGTCCGGTCCTACGAGTCTTTCCCTAGGGTCAAACTTAGGCTCTGATACCAACTGTAACACCCCAGATTTTCAAGACATTTAAAACTTATAATAAAGGTAGAATCTTTTTAAATCCCAAGATATAAATACAAGCGTTCGGGGTGCTATGCCACACCTGGGCTAGAGAACCCAAGTGCACAGGCTAACTAACTAATGTCCTCAAAGCGTAAATACGTAAATGTGGCACGCAGGCCAAAAAGGGAAACTATCTACTTCTAAGTTCTAGCGTACTCCAGTGACTTAGTCTTCTGTGCCTGAAAGCCAAATATATCTGTTCAGCGAGAGATGCTGGTAACCCACTTCAAATCGTTGAAATACAATACATATAGAGATATATATAGATATACGAAAACCATTTTGAGCATGAAGATATATCCTACGAACACTAGCTTTAAAACCGGGAATGACTCGACAGATAAGGCTAGACACAAGCACAGTTATAACGAGCATATGCAGTTCACAACAGATAAGGCAGATAAGGCAAAGCATAAACAATGATCATAACCCAACATGAACAATCCCCAATATAAAACCCATAGTCACATCCCCCAAGACACTCGTAATCACAACTCGTCCATGTCACAACACATAACACTCTTTGTTGGCGCCACAGGACCAATCGCATGCCCATACATGAGGGTCAGCGCATATAGCTCTGACACGGCCCCGCAGCACCCTGCCCCGTATCGCAACACGGAGGGGTCGATCGCAACCGACCGATGAACCGCAGTTCATCATAGTGTTTGATCGCAACCAAACAGTGGACCGCAGCCCAAGAGAATGTCATTTGACCGCAGCCAGGAAAAAGGACGAATCGCAGCTCGTATAGAAACGTTTGATCGCAACCAAACGGTGGACCGCAGCCCAAGGGTATCAATCTGACCGCAGCCAGCTTCTGAACAGCAGCTCAGGATAACCAATCCGATCGCAACCGAATTGGGGTAACACACACATAACACATAGCAAGCACATGCAACCCACATTACACATTAAGAAGGGGGAGAAAACGTATAACAAAACCTATGCGTGATCCATCACTTACTAAGAATAGTCCTAAGGGGTTCATACTTCTTCCACCTAGGTCAACGGGATACCAGTTCAACTAGCATGCAATATAATAGACTCATAAACCTACGAACGGTACCCGAAACATCAAACTAGACATAGGCACGATAAATGGAGTCCGTTGGGACACCACGGGGAACGGGGAACATCAAATGGGGAAGCCGGGATCTCGGGTGGGATGAATTTCCAGTGGGTAGCCGGTGAGTGGGGGCCACCCGCCGGCTGCCCGCCGGAGAATACTGTTCCGGGCAGCGGGTCGCCCGCAGGCAGCTGCCCGCCCGCCGGCCACCCGCTGCCGGGCGGTGTTTCACGGCCGTGGGTAGGTGGCGGGTCCCCTACCCCCCACTGACTCTCTTCACACACTTTACGCCCCGGGAACCGTTGTGGAACCCGAAACCATGCTTAGACACTTTACAATGCAATTAACGACAACACGTAGACAATTAACGAATCAAATACAAGAAACGAACGGCACATAACCTATCATGCTTTTCTGAATATAATCAACACCCAAACATGCGATTTCCCCACCCGATAATCCAAGAATAAGATCATACGATACAACTTAGGGTTCTAATCACTTTTATATCAACAAGAATACGGTTCGTCTTCTAATTGCAAGATTCGGTAAGAATAACACATAAACATCAAGAGCATCACACAATTATCAAGAACGACACATAATCATCAAGAACTCCATATAATTATCAAGAATTCCATAATCATCAAGAATCTTCCAATATCAAGATCATCAAGATCCCTCATGGGATCATCACATCAAACATCAATAATAATCATCATATCTCGCCAATACACAATAATATGGGGGAAACCCTAAGGGGGAATCATAGCTATGAAAATAGGTTTTGTTGAGACATGGGTTACCTCTTAGCCTTAATTAATTCCTTGGCTACGAAGGATCTTTCTTTAAGCTTCCTTGCTTTCTTGATTTCTCCTAAGGGGATTCTTGGAGCTCTTTTGGGGTGGTGGGTTGTTATTCTTGTGGGAGGAGTTCTAGGTGCTTCCTAAATTCCCTATTTATAGATCTAGGGATCTTATTTAGGGTCTAATCCTATTGGGATTAGGGGTTGGGTTTATATAGGCAGCTGCCCCCACTCTAGCTCCGTCCCTGGTTTAATTTTGTTCAAACTGTCTAGTAATCACCTTAATTAAATTGAATTATTTATGAAAGTAGATAATATGAACAATATAATATTGTGAAGGGATTGATGTATGAAATGGGCATCCCAAGTGACATCCATTCTTGAGTTCATGGGAGAAAATTATGAACAAAACGAAGTGATGAGAATGATTAGACGATTTGAGTTTGAGTGGAAACCTTAGCTTGTGCCATTATTTAGTCAATCATTTTATTATTAAATGATGACATTAATTGATGTTGGTTTTATCTTGGATTCCAGGTGAGATAGAGGGAATAGATCAAGAATGAGGATTAAAAAATCAGGCCTAGCAGTAGGATGTGGGTGGCAAAAAATAGTGGCAATAATCAACTTATTGTCTGCTAGGGATACCTGCTGGAATAGTTTTGGCTTTCTTCTATCACAATCGTTCACCGTGAATCAGGATCTACAATGCACTCAAAGAAAATGTCAATGATTCTCTCATATAGTAAAAGATGATAGATTATCTTAAAATTTTGAGAGAGAAAGTAAAACTATAAAGTAGAAGAGTTCTACTACATAGACTCCCAAATTAAACTCCCTCATTTGTACTTTCTGAAGTGGCAAACCAGGATTAGTTATTTTTAACATGTGGGTCTACAGAAAAATGTCTACATCAAGAACATGTGAAAGGAAGTACAAGTTGAGAGTATAAAATGAAAGTAAACCAAATATTTTCCAAAATAGAACTTGAGAATCCAAGTTGTATTTTCCTAAAATGATTAGTCCTATAATGATTGACTAACTGATAGGGACAAGGTTTCCACTCAAACTCAAATCGTCTAATCATTCTCAGACAAGGTTTCCACTCAAACACAAACCTTCTAAGAGCATCCACAATAGGATTGAAATGGGGGTTAATGTCAAATTATTTAACTTGGGTGGGATTAATAACAAATGTGGGGTGAGGTTATTTTAGAAAAGAATTTTCTTGCAAATTAAATATCAAAATAATGTCAAAAAACAAAAAAAACAACACAGGCTGTGTGCGTTCGCGCACAGCCAATGACCACAGCGCGCCTGACGACACTTCATTTTTTATTATTATTTTTTAAATTTTAATTTTATTCTTTTTTATTCTTTTTTTCTCTCATCTCACATCTTCTCTTTCCTATTCACTTTTACAATATTTCATTAATATTTCCAACCGATAATGTTGGCTCTAATCATTCTCATCACTTCATTTTGTTCAGAATTTCTCCTTTGTACTCAAGAATGGATATGACTTGGGATGTCCATTTCATACATCAATCCCATCACCATGTCCTTTTCAATCCATATTATATTGTTCATATTATCTACTTTCATGATTAATTCCATTTATTAGTTAGGAATGACAACAATTCAATTTGATCGGAACAGTTTGAATCAAACTGTTTATTGTTGGAACGGAACCAAAAAGGGTTACGATTCCGATTCCAAGTCTAGATCATGATATGGAACCAGACGGTTCTGGTTTCAAAACGTTTTAAAAAAAAAAGTTAAAAGCATGCGATTGGTCTTGGTCAACATTTGTGAAGGATGATAATATTTGATTGGAATCGGTGAGAGCCGGAAAAGTCTCCATTTGGTTTGGACCATGGTGCTCTATTATTATTATTATCAAGGTTGCAAAAAATGTTAGGGGCCTGATTTTTTTTAAATTTTTTTTTAAAAAATTAACTAAAAATTGTTAAAATTCACTAATAAAACATAAAGTTCTCATAATTGTTTCTTACAAAATATTTATTTAAGTAGCTATAAAATTATTCAAAATATTGATGAAACTATCTAAATATATAAAAAATTAAAATTAAGAGCAAAAGAAGCATTTCGTTGAAAAATCAGAGGGGCAAATCGCCTTCGACTGTTTGTTTCACATAGATCTTGAAAAAATACGCGATTTTCAAAAAGTAATTTGTCCAAAACAAACAATAGAGTCAAAAGTTATGTCTTGTCGAACTTTTGACACTTTACAACTAAAAAAAAAAATTGCCGGTTCAGCCGGCCTAGCTACGGAGGACGCCGATTACGGCCTTCCTCGTCGCGACTGAACGATGCCTAGGCTCAATTTTTGCAACACTGATTATTATTATTATTATATTTGTGGTTAGTCGAAACATATATTGACTTCTCTGGGCTTATTCCACTCACTGGGATGAAAACCCCTTTGGTTGGTAATTATCTTGAGAGCTTGAAAACTCCCTTATGGTGGGTTTGAGAGTTGAGAAATTCTCACTTGGTATTCCAAGACACTATGGTAAATATTGATTACAAAGTAAAAAAATTTTAATAAATTACTTATGGTATCCCTCTAATATATATATATATATATATATATATATATATATATATATATATATTCAGGATCATATGAAAACACTTGCTTAGGTGAAAACGTGAGAACAAATCTTGTGCATCAATCTAATAATAAATTTAATGGTCTAGATTGATCTAGATTAAGTGTGTGCAAATGCGATTAAATGTGTGTGAAAGTGATTGATCAAGATTGATCTAGACTATTAAATAATATTAGATGGATTCACACAATTTGTTCTCAAGTTCTCACCTAAACAAGTGTTATCATTGGAACCCTCCTATATACATACATACATACATACATACATACATACATACATACATACATATATATATATATATATATATATATATATATATATATATATATACTCATGATCAAATGAGTTCACCCCTTCCTATGAGTCCGTGTGTACATATTTGGGGCATTGAATGCTAGAGATCAACGACTTATATTTCTTCAATTGCGCATCATGAACTCTGCAAGTGAAGTGCACAGTTGCATAGTTGGAGAAATCTAAGCTGTCATTGATCTCAAGCGTTCAATGGTTCAGATCTATCCATACTGTAACACCCCTAAATTTCAAAATATTTAAACCCTATAAAATAAAGGCTAATCTATTATTATTTTCCAAACAGATCATAAATTAAACATAATAGTCGGGGTGCTATGCCACATCTGAGCTAGAGAGCTCAGATGCACAGGCTAAACTATCTCACAAAGCATAAACCACAATTGATATCTAAATACAAATCAAGGCACGCAGGGCATCTCTTCAAGGCTAGAACTATCTAAACTAAGTCCACGAATCCAACTAGCGCGCTTCGAAACTACTCAACTGTCGCTGAAAAACATTCGGTGTAACAACCGTCAGCGAATAATGCTGGTAACCCACTCAAACGCATTAAGTACAGTATAGGTAGATATAAGAAATCATTTTGAAAATAGAATACATATATACTTACGAGACTCTAATTTAAATCCAAGATGAAGACTCAAGACACGTTAACAGACTCAACAGTATAGAATAATCATAAGGACTAACATGCATCCTAAGAACGCAATACAAGACATAACAGGCAGGTAAGCATATAAATAACAAATAGAGGCAACGAAGGCATTCAAGACAATCAATTTGCAAGTAGTCATCAAAACACACCATTCATCCTCCAACCTTATACCAAGTCCCAACCTTGTAGCTCCCCTCCGTCCTTATATCAGTTCCAACATATACCTCCAGGCCACCCTTATATCACCACCACTTATTCCTCCGGGCAACTACATGCCCCCACCGACAAACCACCTATCAACCACCAACATATCAAGATGGTGTCGCAGTGCCATTCGCATGATCCGCACCTCTAGTGCCAATATCAAGGGATCAGCGCATATAGCTCTAACATGACACCGCAACACTTATAACCTGACCCATGCTCAACGGCAAGCAGGTCTAAGTTGGGTTTGTACCTTTAGCACAGTAACCGCTATGGCCTGTACCTTTAGTACAATGACCAGGCACAAGTGGTGTCAACCGCCAACAATTCATTTTCACCAATCACAATCTCATCATCATCATTCACACGGGGCCATTGCACAATGACCACGATACTCATCACCATTCAATCAAGCAACACATAAGCAATTAATAACAATCAAGACACAACAACAACGACACATATTACACATAAATTCCTAGAGCGATACCCAAAACACCAAACGAGACTCATATACGACAAACAGGGTACAACGGGACACAACGGGACACGGGGAAACAACAAACGGGGGAGAACGTCACGACGCGCATCAACTTTCCAGCGGGTGGGCGGCTGGTGGAGGACCACCCACCAGCGGCGGTCTACAGTTCCAGCGGGGGGCCCGAAGGGTAGTCGCCTGCCCGCTGGAAAGGGGACAACGGGGCAGCGGGCACCCCTGCCCCCCACCTACCCCCCACTGACTCACAGGCAACTTTCGGTCCCGGGATCTCTCGTGGAACCCGAAACAATGTCCAGACATATTCAAACACATAACGACAACACCACGGATTCAATTAATGGAATTAAATCAAGAATCACACCGAATACGTTCTAACACGACTCCTAAACATGCCAAGACTCAACATTAATCATATAACGGTTCAGGAGCATCCGGAACCACAAGAACATCAAGAAATCTATACACAAAACCCTAAAGACAAATCCTAGGCTAGACTCAACACCCGATCATGCATAATCCCACCAAATAAACCAAGAACATCATAATACGAAATTCATGATATAAACCCTAGGGCTCTAGACATAATCAATCATAATATCAAGCACATCAAGATTATCATATAAACACAATATAAACCCTAAGCAAGGCTCTATCAAGACTCAATCACAGAATTACACATACGATTATCAAAAGAGCCAATGAATAAGATATAGCAAGGAAAATAGGTTTTGTCGAGACATGGGTTACCTCTTAGCCCTAATCAATATCCTTGGCTACTAAGGTTCTTCTCTAAGATTCTTCTACCAATAGATCTTCCTAGGCTTGGTGGTGGGGGATTTCCCTGGCTGGATCACCTGAGAGTATTTCGAGTGAGGGAGGGGAGAAGGAGGGTTCTATTTGCTTTCTAATCCCCTATTTATACTTCTAAGGGTAACCTATTCAGAGTCTAAATAGTAATGGCCCGTTTCCTTATTCCCTATGGGCTTAAGGTTCCTGGTGCAGGTAAAGGTCCACAGTCCATTGTGAACTGTCCGAGTTAATTAGGTTAATTATAATTGGATTAAATCCCTCTAAATTACTTTAATTAACGGAATGACCAAAGGAAAGGATGGGCCGTTCAAACTATACGATGACGGCAACCTCCGCTATAAGGGAAGATGGTGCATACCTACAACACACCCCCACTTAAAGAGACAGATCCTAGAAGAGGGGCACGGTACACCTTACTCAGTGCACCCCTGGTGTGATAAATTATACCAGGATGTGAAGAAGTTATTTTGGTGGCCCAAAATGAAGAAGGAAGTCGCAGACTTTGTGAGCAGATGTTTAAACTGCCAAAAAGTGAAAGCCGAACGATGCAAACCCAAGGGACACGTACAGCCCCTCAAGATACCCCAAGGGAAGTGGGATTCTATCTCGATGGACTTCGTAGGAGGTTTACCCACGATACCAACATGAAAAGACAAAATCTGGGTGATAGTGGATCGGCTAACCAAGACAGCGCGATTTATTGCCATGAAAGAGACTTGGACAATGGAACAACTAGCTAGAGCCTACCTGAGCCAGGTAGTAAAATATCACGGAGTCCCCCGAAACATCATTTCTGATAGAGACCCCAGATTCCTCTCACAATTCTGGAAATCCCTGCAAATGGCCATGGGGACAAGACTAAATTTGAGCACCGCCTTCCACCCCACTACTGACGGCCAAACCGAGAGGACGATCCAAACCCTCGAGGAAATGCTGAGAGCCTGTATGCTAGACTTCCAGGGAACATTGGAAGAACACCTAGACCTAATCGAATTCTCTTACAACAAAAGCTATCACGCAAGTATCCGCATGGCTCCCTACGAGGCACTATATGGTCAGGAATGTAGGACTCCCATATGTTGGGAAGACATGGTGTAACACCCCGTGTTACGACCCCTAAAACCAATTAATTATTTAACCAATTATCCAAAGAAAGAATTAAATTACAATAATTAATTAGGGAAAAGGCCCACCATGGTCCGTGGGCCCTCACCCCTAAAACCCAACCCCTAGCCCTAAAAGGAATAGAATTAGCAAAGCCTATAATATTAGTTCCTAATTAGGACTCCTAGATATATAAATAGGGGACTTAAGAGGCACCTAGAACCCCCCCCCCCCCCCCACCACAATAATCCCTCACCACACAAGAAGTTCCAAGAATTCCCCTAGGAGAAATCAAGAAAGAAGAAAGCTTCAAGAAAGACCCTTCATAGCCAAGGAATTAATTAGGGCTAAAAGGTAACCCATGTCTCAACAAAACCTATTTTCATAGCTATGATTTCCCTCTTAGGATTTCCCCCATATTCTTGCGTGTTGATGATTCGTTATAATGATCTTGATAATGGGTGTTATGATTCCATGGGTGATCTTGATGATAAGAGGTTCTTGATGATTATATGGTGTTCTTGATGTTCTTGATGATTATATGATGTTCTTGATGTTTATATGATATTCCTACCGAATCTTGATATTAGAAGATGAATTGTGTTCCTGTTGATTTAAAAATAATTAGAACCCTAGGTCATATCGTGGAATTCGTATGGTATTATTATTGGTAGATTGGGTGGGAATTTGTATGTTTGGGTGTTGATTATGTTTAGAAAAGCATGATAGGTTATGTGCCGTATGTTCTTGCTTTTGAATCCATTAATTGTGTACGTGTTGTTGTCAATTGCGTTTGAAAGTGTCTAAGCATGGTTTCGGGTTCCACAAAGGTTCCCGGGGCGTTTTTGGTGAAAAAGAGTCAGTGGGGGGTAGGTGGGGGTAGGGGACCCGCCACCTACCCGCGGCCAACATGGGCAACGCCGACAGCGGGTAAACCCTCACCCACCGGCTACCCGCTGGAAAATACCCTACTATGGGATTCCGGCTTCCCCGTTTGATGTTCCCCCGATCCCCGTGGCGTCCCAACGGACTCCGTCTATCGTGCCTTTGTCTAGTTTGATATTTCGGGTACCGTTCGTAGGTTGTACGAGTCTTATATATTGCATGCTAGATGAATTGGTATCCCGTTGACCCAGGTGAAAGAAATATGAACCCCTTAGGATTATCCTTAGCATGTGAAGGATCACGCATAGGTTTTGTTATACGTTTTCTCCCCCTTCCCAATGTGTTAATATGGATTGCATGTGTTTGATATGTGTTATGTGTGCATGATACCCCAACCCGGTTGCGATCGGATTGGTTATTCCTGAGCTGCGGTTCAGAAGCTAGCTGCGGTCAGATTTACACTCTTGGGCTGCGGTCCACCGTTTGGTTGCGATCAAACGTTTCTACATGAGCTGCGGTTCATATTTCCTGGCTGCGGTCAGATGACATACTCTTGGACTGCGGTCCACTGTTTGGTTGCGATCAAACTATGATGAGCTGCGGTTCATCGGTCAGTTGCGATCGACCCCTCCGTGTTGCGATACGGGGCAGGGTGCTGCGGGGCCGTGTCAGAGCTATATGCGTTGACCCTCATGTATGGGCATGCGATTGGTCCTGTGGCGCCAACAAAGTGTGCTTACGTGATGAGATATGTATTAGGTGTTGTTATGTGTGTTTTGAGAACGTGACTATAGGATTTATGCTAGCAACTGTATATGCTTGGTTATGTGCTTGTCTCTATCTATCGTGCCTGTTCTCTATGCGGGAAAACAGTATATGCTTGGTATCACTGTTGACTGTGCGTATCCCTATCTGTCGAGTCTATTCCCTGTTTTGAAAGCTAGAGTCTCTTAGGATACATCTTCATGCTTCGAAATGGTTTTTCGTATATCTATGTATATATCTATATGTATTGTATTTCAACGCGTTGGAGTGGGTTACGGGCATCTCTCGCTGAACAGATATATTTGGCTTTCAGGCACAGAAGAGTAGACACTGGAGCGCGCTAGAACCGTGGAGCGTAGTAATAGATAGTTTCCCTTTCGGCCTGCGTGCCACGTTTATGCATTCACTTTGTTGAGGATATTAGTTAGTTAGCCTGTGCACCTGAGTTCTCTAGCTCAGGTGTGGCATAGCACCCCGTACTCTTTATATTATGTTTTGGGATTTAATGAGATTTTACCTTCTTTATATAAGTTTCAAAAGTTTCGAAAATCTGGGGTGTTACAGTTGGTATTAGAGCCTAAGTTTGACCCTAGGATAAGACTCTTAAGACCAGACTTTAGGACATTAAGCTTAAACTCTAGGTACTTAGGAACATAGGATTTAGGAATCGTAGGACGCGCGGTGAGACTGTGAAACCTACACATAACTCCCTCACTTAATCCCTCTCTGACTTAAAGAAACTCCCCCTTCACTTATTGCATCAAGGTAAGAATGCAAAATAACATCGACCTATGAACACCAGGATGGCACCGAAAAGGAGACAAATAGGAACACCGAAACTCCCCACTCAGGAATTCTTGACTCAGAATCTACAACGCCTAGCCCAAATTTCCCAGGCACTGAGTACTACCATTCCCCAACCTTTACCAACAAACGAGAACTTGGAAATCCACCACCAAGTCTCGGCGCATCAACCACCCACCTTCTCGGGGAACGAAGACCCCACGATCCTCGAGGAATGGATTGGAACTTTTGACAAGATATTCCGGGCAACCGAATGCCCAGAAAACCACCAAGTCAGAATAGCCTCCTTCTACCTCAGACACGAGGCCGACACCTGGTGGGTCCACGAGAGACCCACATACGAACAAAGCCCCGAATTCAACTGGGAAACCCTAAAAACACGGCTGCGAGAACAATTCTATCCCGACCATCTAAAAGCCACCATATACGAAGAGTTCCTCCACCTAAAACAAGGGGCAGCCCCGATCACGGAATACTACTAGCAATTTCGCAGACTGGCTCGCCTCACCCCCGAGCTAGTACCCACCGAGATGATCAAGGTCAAGAAGTTCATAACAGGCCTTAATCCCGAACACCAGAAAGCCCTGGCCACACAAGAACCAAGGATCCTCGGGGAAGCCTATGCCAAGGCATTCCAACTACAACAAGTAACAAACCAACCCCGGGAGACACACCTGGGGTACAAAAGGAAACCTGAGGGGAATCACACAAATCCCACCCGAGGACCTAAAAGCTCCAGGACCGTCTCACCCCCCAAGGTCACGACACCGATTACTCAAGGAAGAATCCTCACCCTAAGCAAAGCCAGGATCGGAGACAGCAACATAGTCTCCGTGTTAGAATGTATTCGGTGTGATTCTTGATTTAATTCTGTTAATTGAATCCGTGGTGTTGTCGTTATGTGTTTGAATGTGTCTGGACATGATTTCGAGTTCCACGAGGGATCCCGGGACCAGAAGTTGCTTGTGAGTCAGTGGGGGGGTAGGTGGGGGCAGGAGTGCCCGGCACCTACCCGTTGCCCCTTGCCCGATTTCCAGTGGGCAGGCGACTACCCGCTGGATTGTGGACCGCCTCCGGCGGGTGGTTCTCCACATGCCGCCCACCCGCTGGAAATTAGCGGTGCGTCGTGACGATTTTCCCCATGTCCCGTTGTACCCCGTTTGTCGTGTATGAGTCTCGTTTGGTGTTTTGGGTATCGTTCTAGAATTTTATGTGTATTACGTAGGGATGGCAATTTCAATCCGCCCCGCGGATATCCACCCGAATCCACCCTACATGGATCGGGTTTTTTTGGGTGATGGTGGGTGGTGGGTCGGGGGTGGGTCTTAAAAAAGTAAACCTGCAGTGGGTCGGGTTGGATTCGGGTTCTATGTACAAAATTTGCTTAGAACCCCACCCGACCCACCATGTATGTCAGTATGTGTATATATATAATAGTAAAATATGTACTAGTATGTAGTTATATATAAAAGTTTATATAACTTCGTGTATCTTTTTACTAATTTTATATCTAAACTACTATGTTTATTTTAAAAATTAATCATTTAGTTATTATATTTAAATATTTCTATTATTTTATGTTTTAATATCACTAATGAATTTTATTATTTTATTATGTGTAAGTTAATACTTTTTTTGAAAAAAATAATAAGATGATTAGTGGTGGGTACCCGTAGTGGGCACCCGCACCCGGTGGGGGTGGGGTGGGTTTTGAAAAAGTCCACCCGATGCGGGTTGGAGGTGGAGGGGAGGGTGGAGAAAATATAAGGTGGGTCGGGTGATGGATGTAGCCCTCCCCGACCCACACCCGACCCATTGCCATCCATAGTATTACGTGTCATTGTTCTGTCTTGATTATTATTTGGTTATGTGTTACTTGAATGAATGATGATGACTTGATGAATATCGTGGTCATTGCGCAATGACCGGTGTGACTGATGATGATGATGAGATTGTGATTGGTGATAATAAATTGTTAGAGATTGGCACCACTTGTGCCCCGTCATTGTACTAAAGGTACAGGCCATAGCGGTGACTGTGCTGAAGGCACACATCCACCTTAGACTTGCTTGCCGTTGAGCACGGGTCAGGTTATAAGTGCTGCAATGTCATGTTAGAGCTATATGAGCGAACCCCTTGATATTGGCACTAGAGTTGCGGATCATTGAATGGCACTGCGGAACCATCTTGATATGTTGGTGGTTGATAGGCGGTTCGTCAGTGGGGGCATGTAGTTGCCCGAAGGCATAAGGGGTGGTGATATAAGGGTGGCCTGGAGGTATAGGTTGGAACAGATATAAAGACGGAGGGGAGCTACAAGGTAAGGTTGGAGGATGAATTGTGTGTTTTGATGACTACTTGCTAATTGATTGTATTGAATGCATTCGTTGCCTCTACTTGTTATTTGTATGCTTATCTGCCTGTCATGTCTCGTATTGCATGCTTAGGGTGCCTGTTAGTTCTTATGATTATTCTATGATGTTGAGTCTGTTACTATGTCTTGAGTCTTGATCTTGGATTTAAACTAGAGTCTAGTAAGTATATATGTATTCCAGTTTCAAAATGAGTTTCTTATATCTACTTATACTGTACTTAACGCGTTGGAGTGGGTTACCAGCATTATTCGCTATCAGTTGTTACATCGAATGTTTTTCAGGGACAGTCGAGTAGCTTTGGAGCACGTTAGTTGGATTCGTGGACTCATTTTATATAGTTCTAACCTTGATGAGATGGCCTGCGTGCCTCGACTTGTATCTAGATATTAATTGTGGCTTATGCTTTGTTAGATAGTTTAGCCTGTGCATCTGAGTTCTCTAGCTCAGATGTAGCATATCACCCCGACTAATATGACTAGCTTATGCTCTGGATTGGAAATAATAATGGATTAGCCTTTATTTTATGGGTTTTAAATATATCAAAAAATTAGGGATGTTACATGCACCGTGAGGCCAAGATTGCTGTGGAGGCGGTGGCCAAACGCCACCGTGAGGAGGGGAGTGGTGATGTTACTGTGGTTGATCTATCAAAAAACTTGCATATGGCGGGTACTGGTTCCCAGACCCGCCCATCATCATCAGTACCCTAAGCTGGAACTGCCGTGGCTTGGGTAATCCATGAATAGTTCGAGAAATTGTGGACCTGGTGTCCCGTAAGAAACCCGATTTTGTATTTTTAATGGAAACCAAGGTTGGCCGGGATCATGCTGAACGACTCCTGGTGAAGCTTGGTTTTGATGGTCTCTTTTATGTTGACAATACTGGACTGAGTGGCGGATTGGCTTTATTATGGAAAACGAATAATACAGCAAGATTATTAAGTTTCTCGAAGAATCATGTGGATGTGGAGGTAAATATTCCTGGTTTTGATAAATGGAGAATGACAGGTTATTATGGCTTTCCTGAGCGGACAAGGCAGAGTGACTCTTGGGAACTCATCAAATCATTATCTCATAGATATGACCTCTCTTGGGGGTTGTCATAGGAGATTTTAATGATCTCCTCTTTCAGCATGAGAAGCGGGGAGGGAACCCCCACCCAGATACACTGCTGCGTGGTTTTGGGGACACGGTTGATGATTATGGATTGTCCCAATTACCAATGATGGGTTATCCGTATACATGGGAGAAATGGCAGGGAACAGTGAACTGGATTGAAGAAAGGCGGGATAAGGTGTTGGTTACTCAAAGGTGGCATGAGATAGTAAAGGAAGCTAGTGTATTGAACATTTTAACCCGAACATCGGATCACTCTGCTCTTTTCCTTAGAATTCTGAATCTTCGGGGAAGGAGAGGTGGTGGGAAGAGAGGGTTCCGTTTTGAGATGGTCTGGCTTCATGATGAGAGATGCAGGGATGTGGTGGAAAAAACGTGGGACCAGGAGAGGCATAGGGGATTGTAGGATTGTATTGAGTTATGTGGAAATAAATTATCACAATGGGGAGGCGACCGTTTCCATAAATTTGGTGAGCATGCTATGAATCTTTGGAAAGAGAAATTGCGGTTACGGGGATTGTATTGACATCACTTGCTGAATTCCAACGTCTGGAGGAGTGTCTGACTTGTACTAAGATACAGGAGGATACTTACTGGAGGCAGAGGGCCAAGCAACGCTGGCTCAAGGGACGCAGATGCAAACACAAAGTTCTTCCACAGGTATGCTTCTCACCGTAAAAAGAAGAATACTCTTTCTAAAATTATGAATAATGATGGGGATTTGGTGGAGGGGGAGGCCATGAGAACTGTTATTCTGGATTATTATCGTAATATTTTCAGCTTAGGCCAATCTGAGAATGATGGGGATTTTTATGATTTTTATGAGAATGTTTTGTCCCGAGTGACACAGATGCAGAATGAAGCGTTACTGCACCCATTTGAGGGCGAAGAGGTGAAATCAGCGTTATTTGCAATGTTTCCGGAAAAGGCACCAGGCCCGATCGGACCTAGCATACCGCGTCTGCAGCTCCTGTAGTTCCGAACTCCAATGCAGCCACGCCGTCTCACAGCCGAACGACGCAACAACCACAGCAAATTGCTGCTGCTGGGCGCACACCTGTACTGCCGAACCCCATGGTCGCAACTGCTATAGGGCGGAAGAAATGTTACTTCGGTGCTGGCTACTGGCACGATGCAGACAAGCCCGCTGTCGGGGCGATTATCCTAAACGACGAAGGAAGGTACATCTCGACATTGAATGCTCCATTACCAAGCTGCTCCTCCCCACTTATGGCCGAGGCTTTTGCAGGCAAGGAAGTCTTGTCATGGTTATGGAACCATGGAGAACGTTCTTTAGACCTATTCACGTATTGCTTAACACTACAGCAATACCTGACATCCGCAACTACTCCTGTCCGGTCATATCTCGGTTATGCTATTGATGCCTGCAGAGCTCGTATTATCTCTTTTGATTATTGTTCAGTTGTTTTTATTCCTAGAATAGATAACTTTTTAGTTCACACCTTAGCTTCGTCTGCTTTTACACAATCTATTGCTATGTACTGGGACTCTGTCCCTCCAGACTCTGTTTCAGAGCATTTTGAATAAATGCCATGCTGGCTCCTTTCAAAAGTATATTAAAATTCATATTTATATTCAAGAATAATATATTATTCCTTTTCCTATTAAAAATTATATTCTCCATTATTAGTTTTATAATTTTCCATTAATTCTCTGTTAAATTTACTAAATTTCAAACTCACATTAACACTTAACTGTTTGCCTGAATTATTAAGATTTAAATAAAAAATCCTTAAAAACATGCTTGTTTAATTCCCCAGCCTGTATCTTCCGTCAATCACATAGAAGAAACATAATTTCATGCAACACTAATAAACCCAGTTAAAATCAAACTCAATCTCTCAACTCCATGTTGTATTCAAACACTCCTAAATCACATACAAATATAGCCCAAAACCCAACACTCCATCACCAAGACTGAAACATAAGATTGAGGAAGAGAAATTTGGAGCTTGACTTTTCAATCAGGTAAAATTTATATTCTATTTTTTTTTTCTTTGTCCGACAAGCCTTTATCTGCATGGGTAAGAAAAAGACTTGCAATGAACAATACAACTGCAACGAATATGGAAAATTGCCTGGTTCGTTAGAGTGGTATTTTCATCGTCCACTAGAAATCAATCATTCCTAGAGTTAATGCTCCATTCAGGAACCACACCGGCGGTAGCTTTATATCGTCAATTGTTGCCGAACATTGTCCATCGCTTCATTATTCCTACTGTATTTGTGTGAATTGAAAGAGAAAAGGCAAAAATGAATGTTCAAAACAGATGATTCAATGGATTAAATCCTTGCTACATGGAGTGTATGGATGCATGTCTACCACGTGGTTAATTGCGCACTATCCACAACAAACATATATATATATACAAACATATATTAGTATAATTGACTAATAATTATTATGGTAATTAAGTTAAACATTTATCGTTGGAATTATTTTTATAATAATTACAATTAAATTATTTATCTTTTTTTTTTAATATTTATCTTAGTAATAATATAGTTACATAAATTATATTACATATCGATTTTTTAAGATAATTGCATATAAATGAGTCATATATTATTCAATTAATTGAGTGATACTTTTACAATAATCGTATAATCAAATAAATGTACATATTCAAATATTAGAATTGTTTATAATTTCATCTTTAATTTTATTATCTAAATATATAATAAAAAATTTATTCGTGCATCGCATGGATAATTGGGCAATTATTTGCTTGAATTCAAGCAAGGATAACATCAAAAGACATAATCGATCCAACATATTTCATCAATTGCACAATATAATAATTGTTATTATAATTTATATAATTGTATATCTATTCAAATATTATATTATTAAATATTATAACAAATAAATCAATTTCGTGCAAAGCAAGAGTGAAAGTACTATAATTTTAATAATATTTGAATCGATATACAATTATATAAATTGTAACAACAAATATTATATTGTGCAATATATTTAATATTAAAAATACAACAATATTAAAATTTCTATTCTTATTTTTCCGTCACTACTCAATATTGAATCAATGATATTTAGTTTACTCCAATCTATTTATCTGAATTTGTTATTTACTTTTCATTATTTTTAAATAAACTAATTTATTTATTTTTTTGTCTCTCCCCCCCCCCCCCCCCCCCCCCCCCATTTTTATTGCTTTCATGGAGTTGGAGAAGTTGCTATCTTTGTGGGGAGCCTGGAGGACTTTTTAGAAATGCCAATTCCAAACGAAACTAGCATAGTTGATAGCTGAAGAGTTGGCGTATGACAAGGAATCGTTGAAGACAAAGCATGAATAATTGGTAACACAATTGACTGACAAGCAAAAGAATGTTTACGACTCTGTGATGAATGATATTGATTCCAATGGAGATGGATTATTCGTTGTGTATGGTTACGAAAGAACAGGCAAGACGTTCGTGTGGAGAATGTTATCGTCAAAGATAAGGAGACACGGTGATATTGTTCTTAATGTTGCTTCCAGTGGAATAGCATCTTTGCTCTTGTCGAGAGGTAGGACGTTGCATTCCATATTTGCTATACCACTCTCCTTGAACGAAGATTCCATCCCACATGCAATATATACGAAGGTAGTGACCTTGCTGAGCTTATAACAAGGAGAAAATTGATGATATGGGATGAAGCACTAATGACGCACAAACACTATTTTGAGACTTTGGACAAAACCATGAGGGATCTATTGAGGTTTGCCATACCGGGTAGTACTGAAAAGACTTTTTGTGAAAAGACAATAGTTTTGGACGACGATTTTAAACAGATCCTACCTATTATTCCGAAAGCAACAAAACCAGTAGTTGTCGGAACAAATAATAATTCTTTATACCTGTGGATAAATTGAAAGGTATTAAGACTCACCAAGAACTTGAGACTACGAACCTTAGCTTCAGAGGAACATAGACAGATGATTAATTCATTTTCAAAATGGATTACAAATATCGGAGATGGGATTGCAAGGGTTCTAAACAGCGGTTCATTTGAGATCGATATTCCGACACAGTCTTTGTTGAAATATGGACACAGTCCTATAGCAACTATAGTGAAAAACACATTCCCAAGCTCGAGATATTGCATGCTTGATGAGTCGCAGCTAGAAGGCCGAGCAATTTTCTCGCTGACTTTAGATTTTGTTGATCAAATTAATCAGTACATGTGCGACATGAACACTGCAGAAGGACGAATATATTTAAGTTGTGACTCTTTGTGTAAGGCAAAATCAGACAGTGAAAATCTATTAGAAGTACACACTCCTGAATTTTTAAATAGTTTCAGATCGTCGGGTCTTCATAGTCATTCATTGACATTAAAGGTCGGTGCACCTATTATGTTATTGCGGAACATAGACCACTCTCTTGGTCTTTGTAACGGGACGCGACTCATCATCACAAGATTGGTAGATCACATTGTCGAAGCAAGAATAGTTAATGGAACACATGAAGGAACCAAAGTTCTTATCCCTTGAATGTCTCTCACTCCTTTTGATACGAGATTGTCATTCAAGTTCTAGCGTAAACAATTCCCGTTGATGCTTGCATATGCCATGACTATCAACAAAAGCCAAGGTCAAACACTAAATTACGTTGGGTTAATGCTAAAAACATCGGTTTTTAATCACGAACAGTTGTACGTGGCTTTCTCTCGAGTCACCCATCCTGATGGCCTGGAGGTGTTAGCTCTAGACAATGATGGACGAGATTGTGTTGCGACTACCAATGTCGTCTACAAAGAGATTTTCAATAATGCGTAAATACAATCGATGATATTATGTTTTTTTTTTCAAAATGACAAAATTGCTATATATCTAGACAAAAATATATCCTTTATACAAATGAATTAGGATAGCAATTGATTACTATAACTAAGTTACTAGAGAACGAGCACATTTGCTCAATTTATAAAAATCCTAAACAAGGTTATATAAAAAGATTTAATTACCGAAATGGTCCCTTGACTATAGTGAAATTACCAATTTAGTCCTTGACCATTTTTTTGACCAATTAAGTACCTAAACTTTAAAAATCTTAACCAATTTGGTCCTCTGTTTGTTTGACCACTAGTCAACCGTTAACTTGTAACCAAATTGATAATTCGCTATAGTCAAGGGACCATTTCGGTAATTAACTTTAAGGGTGTGCAATTCGGTTCAGTTTTCTAGAATTGAACCGTACCGAATTAGTTAGATTCGATAATATACTAAACAACCGAACGGCAATAGATTCTTGTATACCGAACGGTTCGGTAAAAACTCAAACCGAACTGAGTTGTTCGGTAAAAATCGAACCGAATCGAATACCGTTTGAAATTTGAATTGCTATTTTGTTATATATTAGACTTTGAATTTGGACTATGTAAACACCATAACACATAATATATAAATTTTGATAACAAACCATAAAGAAATCAAATAAAACATTTACAAGAGATACCCGTGAGAATATGAGCTGAACGACAGAGCAAGCAACAAGGGACTTGGATTTTTACTTTTTATTTATTTATTTATTTATTTATTTATTTATTATTATTATTATATTTTTAAAAAATCAAACGGTATTTGGTTCAGTTCAATTTTTTACCGAACAATTCGGATCGGTTCAGATCGATTTTTTATCGAACCGTTCGGTATACAAGCATCCAATACCGTTCGGTATATTACCGAACCAAACTAGTTCGGTTCGGTTCGAGAAAACTGAACCGAATTGTGCACCCCTAAAGTTAATTACCAAAATGGTCTCTTGACTATAGCAAAATTACCAATTTGGTCCAAAGTTAATGGTTGACTAACGGTCAAACAAATAGAGGACCAAATTGGTTAAGATTTTTAAAGTTGAGGGACTTAATTGGTCAAAAAAATAGTCAAGGACCAATTTGGTAATTTCGATATAGTCAAGGGACCATTTCAGTAATTAACTCTATATAAAAATCTTTAAAGTTACAGCACTGCATGTGTACATCTACACATTAACTATTAATTTCAATTACTTGCTCGAATTCAAGCATTGATAACATCAACAAACATAAACGATCGAAATCATATCTTCAATTGCACTATATAATACTCTATATTTGATGTTATAATTTAAATAATTGTATATCGATTCAAATATTTTTAATAAATTATAACAAATCCATTTCATGCATCGCACGAGTGAAAATACTAATCTAGGGAAAAACTAAATGTATTACCATCTAAACTAACTCATTTTTTAATTAAATTTCTGTAAATTTAATACTTATAAGTTAACTATATACATACAAAGGACCTATACATACAATATATATAAATGGGATAGGTGGGGGAGTGGGGCAGCTACCCCCTATACCCCCATTGTGGCTTCGCCACTGCAGGAGATTGTCTCTCCGGGTGCGTGGGCGATATGTAGCACAAAAAATTAGCCTCAACAATCATATTGCTATTCACTCAACAGTCAAAATATTTTGACCGTTATATATATATATATATATATATATATATATATATATATATATATATATATATATATATATATATATATATATATATATCTTACAGTTGCTAGTTTGATACTTTGTTAATTTTTACAATTTGTACACGCTCTAAAAATAATTAAAATAATTTGTTACATAATTAACATAAGACATAGTTCATCAAAGATTATATATTACATAATACATAACATTAATTATAAAGTCCATAGTCTAAAATTTTAAAACATTAAATTTGGGTTATGGTTATTAGGTTATAGTTAGATATTATGACATAATATATGTATATATACAAGAAACTGGAACTGACAAAAAAATCAGAAATTTTTTACCTAGATTGTGAATGTTTTTTGGAAGTATTTGATAATAAATTCTGAAACAATATTTTGCAGATATGAAGTTCAACAAGTCTAGAACATACACAAAAATATTCATATCAATCCAAATTCTAGAAGTAATTTTCTTAAAATTTTCTCTTATACTGCGCCAGACAGAATTTTTCTGGACAATACACTGCGAAGAACTTAACGAAATTGTCTGTGATTACTGGAACATGTTTTCAACCCAAACTCTTTTTGGATATCAATTTACATAAGTGTAGGTTCTCCAAAAAAAAAAAAAAAAAAAAAAATTCAAGCAAAAAGCAATCCAAGAAGTATTTTTTCTAAATTTATCTTTTTGACTGCGCGCGACAGAATTTTCCCGGATAGTGATTTTTTTTTATGGCTATTTTTAACAGATCTGATATCTAAAATGATTTCCTATTCGAAAACTTATGAAAAATCAGCCTGGCCGACTGGTTTCTACATTTTCTTTTTGCAATATAATCGAATTAAAATGTTGAAGTATACAATTCTATTAATTTTCCTGCTCATTTTTCAGAAAATGAATCAAACACAAAAAGACAGTTTTCCTTTGTCCAGCCAAACACGGGAAAGGAAAATGTTTTATGAAAAAATGACTCATTTTTTAGAAAATATTTTTCAGAAGTCATTTGACTTCTTTCCAAACGAAGTCTAAATTACCGTGATTTACATCCTCTTGATATTCTATAAGGTCAGTGTATGAAGAACCCTTGGAATTGGGATTTTAATCTTTTTGGGTAAAATAATTAATTTTGTAATTATATTAATTGTATTTTTTTGGTGTAAATATTAATTGTATTTGATTTCTAATTTTTATTTTGTTTTATATTTGATTTCGAATTTTATTTTGTTTCGTAGACGATTTCGTTATTTAAATTTATTTTTATTTTTTTTGAAAGGAAATTTATTTTTATTTATTATTAAAATAGAAATTATAATTATAAAGTTGAAATTATTAATTATAGAAAAGTGAATAAAATAATATGTGATGTTTAGGAGTATGGTCCACAAAAAGGAGAGAAAAGGGGTAAGGATTGAAGAGAAAATATGAAAGGAAATTATAGAGCGATATTGAGTTGGCACTCTTAATGGAAACATGGTTGGCGTGGTGGTTTAGCACCTTGTCCCTTAAGCATGAGGTTGGGGGTTTGACTCCCACCCATGTGAATGGCCAAAACCATTTGGCCTATGCTAACACTGACAGTAAGGATGATGGATTAGTCTTTCGGGATAAGGTTGAGTTTATTTGAAACCTACCCCAAGTAGTATTCCAAAATAAGTTCTTGACTTTTTAAGTTTTTTTTTTTTTTTTTTTTTTTTTTTTTTGTTATCTTTATTAATTTGCAAAATTGACACCATCTACCCTTCATTAATCAAAATCTTAATATCTTAATTTATCCTTTTATATCTTTTTACACTTATCAACTAACTCAACAATTAATTTTACCAAACATTTTAATTTCAATTAATTAACTTATTAGTTACTAGCTTTTCATCAGCAAAGCATGTCAAACAAAACCTAAGAATGAGCTATCTCATTTATTAATAATTATTAATAAATAAGAATGTGTTTTTAATCCCTCGATCAATTATTAATTTTTGGTCATTTTGGCCTTCAATTATTGGATCATGAAGTGTCATGAGTAGACCCTAACTATAGGATGCATTTTTAAGCCCATAAAGTTAGACCTGGCAATTATGGACACGACCTGTTAACATGACACGAAAATAACGGGTTAGTGTTTAGTCTTAATGTGTCCCTGGTCGTTAACAGGTTGACCCGTTAAGGACCTGTTATGTTTCATGTCTTAACGGGACAACCCGTTAAACCTATTAAGAACCTGTTTAACCCGTTAATATTATCGTGTTAACTCGTTTACACGAACCCGTTTACACAATAACCCGCTAAGAACCATTCTCACTTTAGGTAAGAGCTATTGTCATGAATGAGATTACAAAAGATATCATAAACATGACTAAGGATGAATTTACTACATTAGGCCAAGATCCTACACCAATTATTGATGTTCAACAATCTGAAATTTGAATTTTTATTGTGTTCAATTTTATTCTTAAAACTAGCATGGACTTCTTTAATTATGATTTTTGGATGTTATTTTATCATTTTATAAATGTTATAAATTAAATATTTTTTTAGTTTGTTTGATGGATTGAATTGTAGGTGATGGATTTAATTACCCGGGGTAGACCCGAATCACTAAATCCAATAAATGATAAATAGGAAAAGGCAAACAATGTATATGTCGCGGGGACAACTTTCGTATTGATAGTCTTTTATAAAAAAATTACAAGGAGAATGTAGTAACAAGACAAGATGTAGATGTCCTTAGCAAGGCAAGGATATGCCCTTTTATACTAAATAATCCTCCCAACCGACCCCAAGAGAATAGGGCTGGCGGTTGGATCTTGGTTGACCGAGTCACGTGGGGAGACCCCCGTGGTAGTCCTCGCCTTGGGGTCCCCCGTGGTAGTCCTCGCCCGAGGTCCACGCCGGAGACCTCGTTGTGGTCTCCAGGGCCCCTCGTCTCACGCCGCGACCCCCGGGTCGGTTTGCCCCGAATCCATTCTCATAATATATGCATCATGTTCCCCAACTGGGGTCCTCGTAGTAGACTTCAGCCGAGGTCTTCGTCGGGGACCCCGTTGGGGTCCCCAAGGCCCTTCGCATGTCGCCGTGACTCTCGAGTCGGTTTGCCCCTAGTCTCTTCTCCTAATATATCCATCATGAGTCTCCCACTCTCTGAGTTGCGAGTCTTCGTCAACGAAAGAGAGTAGCTCGAGTCGAAGGTCGACCCCGGCCGAGGCCGACGCCGAGGTTGACTCCGACCTTGGCCGGCACTGAGGTCGTCCCCAACTGGGGTCCACGTAGTAGACCTCAGCCGAGGTCTACGCCGGGGACTGAGTTGGGGTCTCCCAGGCCCTTCGCATCACGCCGCGACCCCCGGGTCGGTTTGCCCCGAGTCTCTTCTCCTATACATCTATCATGAGTCTCCTTGATGCGTCCTCCTCTTGGGCGAGCTCATAAAGTAGCCGTCCTCCACTTGGGCGTCCTCCTCTTGGGCGAGCTCATGAGGTAGCCACCTTGATGCGTCCTTCCCTTGGGCGAGCTCATGAGGTAACCCCCATGATGCGTCCTCCTCTTGGGCGAGCTCATGTGGTAGCCTCCTTGTTAGAGAAAATCAGGCTCTAGGCCACACTTAGCCGAGACTGCCCCAACCGAGGTCACCTCTAGGCGGGACAATCCCAGCTAAGGTTGCCTTGGGAGCGCTAAGCTCGAGTCCCCCTGCGCCCTCCTTAGCCGTGTTTGACTTCAGTTGATGAATATCCTCATTGCCTCGGCCCAGACCAGGAGTTTGGGCTATACTTAGTGGTCTTGCCATGGACTAGCTTTAGTAGTTTTTTTTTTTTTTTTTTTTTTGGGTAGTTGTAGTTGCTTGGTTAAGGGTACCCCTTGGTCCAAGAACTCTTCCGTTGGGTGGCGAATGAGGTCGGGCCTCGTGCCCACTTAGGGTAGCCCGTAGGCCCCAAGTCACCGGACTTGGGTATTTATGCTCTTCCGTCGGGGTTGGTACGCAAAGACGGGCCTCGTGCCCCCTTAGGGTAAGCCCATCGGCCCCAAGTCACCGGACTTGGGCCGTTAAGCTCTTCCGTCAGGGTTGGTACACGAGGTCGTGCCTCGTGCCCCCTTAGGGTAAGCCCGTCGGCCCCAAGTCACCGGACTTGGGCCGTTAAGCTCTTCCGTTGGGGTTGGTACGCGAGGTCAGGCCCCGTGCCCCTTTAGGGTAAGCCCGTCGGTTCCAAGTCACCGAACTTGGGCCGTTAAGCTCTTCCATCGGGGTTGGTACAAGAGGTCGGGCCTCGTGCCCCCTTAGGGTAAGCCCGTCGGCCCCAAGTCACCGGACTTGGGCCGTTAAGCTCTTCCGTCGGGGTTTGTACGCGAGGTCAGGCCTCGTGCCCCCTTAAGGTAATCGAAGAGGCAGGATGGGTACCTCCACCCCTCCTGGAATAGTGAAAATGAGTCCATGGCGAAGTTTTATTGCGTTTATTTAAGTTGAAGGGGGGCGGACCACCTTACAAGATATAAATATTGGGAGTAACACGCCTGTCGTGGTAGGCCTTAGCTTGGCGTTGGTGGTTCTCGATGAGGAGGTCCGGTGGTTGCCCTCGTTGAGGTCGGGGTCGTATTCTTCTGTCCAGAGGGAAGGTACTGCTACCTCAGAGGGGGTTCAGGCTTCAAAGTCGTAGGACGAGGAGAATGGGGTCTCCCTTGTGACCCTTTTTGGGGTATAGGTAGCGCAGTAGGGTGCCGTTGTAGGGTCTTCCGTGGAGTGTGTCCTCGAGGAGTGGGTAGGTAGGGAGCTCGAGCTTACACGGGGAGGACCGGGCAGGCCTCCGAAGTAGACTTCTTGAGGTCCTCCACCCGGGCTATCTTGGAGATGTGTTCGGGGCTGAGGTTGAGGGGCCAAGCCAAGTAGGTCCACCTCGTCTTGGGGAGGACGCCTGTCCTCTTATACTCCTTAAGGTGGTCTAGCCAGTAGGGAGCTCGAGCTTGCACGGGGAAGACCAGGTAGGCCTCTGAATCGGACTTCTTGAGGTCCTCCACCCGAGCAATCTTGGAGATTTATTCGGGACCAAGTTTGAGGGGTTGGGCCGAGTAGGTCCCCTAGTAGTCAGCGGGGGCGTCCCCCCGATACTACCGTTAGGAAATGTCAAGTGCTCCTCATGAGCTCTTTCCTCTCCGCGGAGAGGTACCTCTCGCGTTGTTGCACCAGCTTGATTGTGGGGTCAACGGCGAGCCTGTGGGTGATGATGTCCCTGTTGAGACCCGGCATGGGGGGTCCAGGCGAGTTGGCCTGCCCTCGACCAGGGTGCTGGACGCGTGAGGTGGTCATGTGCTTGGGCGCTGCGCCCTCTCGAGGGAGGCGGAGACTGGGTCGGCACCCTTTGGGTGGCCTCCGGGCTGACCTGCGTACCTCCTTGGAGCCCCTCCGCGAGGCGGGCAGGTGTCACTGAGGCCTACTGAAGGGCGGCGGCCCCCTCCCGAAAAAGAGCGAGATTTGGAGGAGGAGGGGGGCCAACGCACCATTGCGGTGGTTGGTGAGGTGATCTCTAAGGTCACCCGCCGACCTCAAAAAAAGGGTTCGTTACTGACTGGTGGTCCCGTTGAGGCCACCCCCGATAGGGGAGGCACGGGTGTTACGGGAGCCGCGAGAGTTGGACCTCTACCTTGCCATAACTAGTGGAACATGGAGCACGCTCGAGCTTGTACGTCAACTCTCAACAAGAGCACCAATGATGGATTTAATTACCCCAGGTAGACCCGAATCACTAAATCCAATAAATGATAAATAGGAAAAGGCAAACAATGTATATGTTGCGGGGACAACTTTCGTATTGATAGTCTTTTATAGAAAAATTACAAGGAGAATGTAGTAAAAAGACAAGATGTAGATGTCCTTAGCAAGGCAAGGATATTCCCTTTTATACTAAATAATCCTCCCAACCGACCCCAAGAGAATAGGGCGGGCAGTTGGATCTTGGTTGACCGAGTCACGCAGGGAGACCCCCGTGGTAGTCCTCGCCCTGGGGTCCCCCGTGGTAGTCCTCGCCCGAGGTCCACGCCGGAGACCCCGTTGGGGTCTCCAGGGCCCATCGTCTCACGCCGCGACCCCCGGGTCGGTTTGCCCCGAATCCATTCTCCTAATATATCCATCATGTTCCCCAACTGGGGTACTCGTAGTCGGTTTGCCCCGAGTCTCTTCTCCTAATATATCCATCAGTAGGTTTTATTTCTTTTTTATATAACTTGACTTTAAATTTTTGTTTTTTGTTTTAATATATTAATAGGTTTAATGGGTTTCGTGTCAACACAACCTGAAACTTGTTAACAAAATATGTCTATCGTGTCAACCCGTTTAACATGTTAACAAATCGTGCTTGTAGGTGTTCGTTTTAAAAATTTGAACCCGTTAACCTTAACGTGTCGTGTCTATGTTTAGCCTTATCGTGTTCGTGTGTTATCGTGTCGACCCGTTAACAAATCCGTATACACGAATTGCCAGGTCTACATAAAGTGTCCTGAATAGACCCTAATTATAGGAAATACCGTTACGCATGTACCATATTCAGAATTTCAGATTTAGACTAACCTCCGCCGCACCAGGCTTACCCAACTGGCCATATTGATTTTTTTTTTTCATACGAGAGGGAGTTTTGAACTCCCCATCTATCTCTCTTAAAAAATGAAAGTGTACGATCACTCACATCGACTAAGTTTATTTTGGTCTCCTATTGTTAAGACTTTCAAATGTCACTCGCTAACTTTATAAGGTTTTAAAAAAAAACTTTATAAGGTTGTTACGCTGTATAATTTGAGTCAATTATGTAACAAATTCGTCAAACCTTGTTATAGTCGATCGATTTCTATGTATGAATCTATTAGGACTATATTATTAGTATTAAACTAGAACTTTATTTTGTGTCTTTATATTGGTATTCTGTATTCCCAGAAATCATTAACTTATACAACACTTTTACATACATTCTCTTCTAGTATCAGCTTCCAGGTTTTCTCCCACGGAAGGTCTTGGTCTCCATGATGATGGCTCTGTTCGATCTTCTGAACGAACCGTTACCGAGACTTCTCCTGTGCCCACTGGGAACAATCTCTCATCAGGCTCATCACTTTGTCTCTATGAAACTGATCTCCCGTAACTATATGTTTTAGCGCGCACAGATGCTACCGTTCTTGGAAGGTCAAGGTCTTCTCGGCTTCATCGATGGCAGTGTGCCGTACCCAGTCGCATTGCCGGCTACCGTTGTCGATAGCTTGGCGGTGGCAAGTGACCTCGCGGCTCGACAGACGGCTTGGAGGAGGCAAGACAAAGCTATATTGTCGCTTTTAATTCCGTCTCTCTCGGAGGAGACGCTGCGGTTTGCCGTTGGTCGTTCTATTTCGCGGCAACTCTAGCTCACCATCGAGCAATCTCTCGCTTCCTCTTCGAGATCTTGGGCATTGCGTTTACTCGGTGAGTTACAGGCTTTACGTCAGGGTGACTCTTCTATAGCAGACTACATCGGTCGTACCCAATTGTTGGTTGATGATTTGGCTCTTGCCGGTCGCGACGTTACTTTAGACGATCATAATTTATACGTCTTTCGTGGCTTGCGGTCTGAATTTTGTTCACTTGTGGCGACCTTGGCTCGGGGTGCTGCGGTTCCGCTTGCAGAAGTGGCGGATTTCTTGGTGTGACAAGAATGGATCTGCGCTGACGATGGAACCGGCGGTATAGCGCTGGTTGCGATGGCCGCAGGTAGAGGCGGTGCGGCTGCTGGTCACGGTGACCGTGGCGGCGTGACGCAGCAACGAAGCCGTGGCTCGGGCGGACAAAGACGCGGCTGTGGTCGAGATCGTGGTTCGAGCTCGGGTCCGCGGTGCCAGATCTACAACAAGCTGGGTCACGGTGCTCTTTCGTGTTGGCATCGTTTATCGATCCCCCCCCCCCCCCCCCTCCCGGCTCCTCAGGAGAATGTGGTCGTCTCTGGTGATAATGGTGATTCCAGTGGCCCTCATGAGTGGTTTCCTGACACTGGTGCTACGAACCATGCTACGCCTAATCCATCCTTGATGACTTCTGCAACAAGTTATGATGGCCTGGAGACTCTGCGAGTCGGTAGTGATACAGGTTTGCCCATTGTTAATGTTGGTTCCGCTTCGTTAGCCACTAATTCTAGGTCTTTTTAATTATGTGATGTTCTGCATGTCCCTGTTCTCTCTTCTTCTCTATTATCTGTTCAACGTTTTGTGAAGGATAATAATGTTTTTTTTTTTAATTTCACCCCATTTGTTTCTATGTGAAGGACATTTTGACCAAGAATGTTCATTTTAAGGGACATGCATCTGGAGGTCTCTACACATGGCCTGCGTCTTCTTCAGCTCCTGCTGCGCGATCATCTTACGTTTGGCACATGCGGTTGGGGCATCTTCATTCTAGAGTCTTACGTAAAATTCTAGCGTCTTCGTCTGTTAGCCAATTTAATTCTAGTGATCTTCCCAATGTATGTTCATCTTGTCAATTGGGAAAATCTTCTCGTTTTCCTTTGTCTCGTGTTGAGACTACTGGTACGCAACCTTTAGCATTAATATATTCATATATTTGTGGTCCTGCGCCATTACTTTCTGTAAATGGCTAAATAGTTTGTATTGTTTGTGGATGATTACACACGTTATATGTGGTATTATCTAATGCGTGCTAAGTCTGAATTATATGTCATATTTGATAAGTTTCGGTCACTTGTTGAACGTTCTTTTTCTCGCAAGATTATTTCTTTTCAGTCTAATTTAGGGGGGAGTATAAAAAGCTTGGTGTCACTCTTACTTCGTTGGGTATTCGTAACAGAAAATCTTGTGCATATACTCACGAACAAAATGATCGGGTTGAACGTAGGCATCGCCATGTTGTTGAGATCGAACTGTCTGGCTCAAGCATCAACCCCATTCCACCACCTCATTCATGCACGTAATCTCTCTCTCTCTTATTTCATTCCTCGTTTAAACTCAGTTGTTTATTGTAAATTTTAATTACTTTCCACCATCTTTATTTCTCTCTACACGAGACCTAACCAAAATTTGGGTAGGTGCGTGCTAATTAATATTATATAGTCCAACGAGAACATATTTAAGATTTTTGTCTCCAATATTACGTATTGGACCAATAAATATTATCTATTGAATCAGTGAATTAGGTGTGTGCAAACACATATTTAAGTTTTTTTTATTTTTATTTTATTACTTCAGATGTATCGTCAATCTTAATAGGGAAATGAATTGAATGATCCATCATTAGGGAAACAACATCGTATATATATTTTCCAATTTGTAATAAAAGACCAAGTTTTTTTTTTTAATTTTATTTTATTACTTCAGATGTATCGTCAATCTTAATAGGGAAATGAATTGAATGATCCATCATTAGGGAAACAACATCGTATATATATTTTCCAATTTGTAATAAAAGACCACTTGTCTCTGGTAGGGTTGTGCAAACTTCGGATAATTTTTGGTTAATCGACTGAACCGATGAAGTTCGGTTAACCGTTTTCGAACCGAACATTTTCGGTTCGATTAATGGTTAAAGGAATTTTAAAATTTCGGTTAACGGTTAATTCAATTCGAAAGGTCGATTAACGGATTTAACCGAACGATTAACCGAAATTTTTAATATATATATATATATATATATATATATATATATATATATATATATATATATATATATATATATTAATTCCATATTGTTTTTGTATATTTTGATATGAATTTATTATGATATGTATTTTATTTTAATTGGATTTATTATTTTAGGAGTTATTTTTAGGATTTTAAATTTTAGGGTTAAAATTTTCGATTAATCGGTTAACCGACCGATTAACCAAAAAAAGTTCGGTTCGGTTAATTCGGTAGAGCAAATTTCGGTTCGGTTAACGGTTAAAGAAATAAAACTTCGATTAATTCGATTCGGTTAACCGAACGGTTAATTAACCGATTGAACACGCACACCTAGTCTTCGGGGCATTCATCTAATAAATGAGAATTTCTTTATTTAAGACTTGTTTCTAATAATAGGGTGGTAGTTCAATTTTTATCACGAACATTGCGGACTTGGGTTTAGATTGGTATTGGATATAGTCTGACAAAGCGATGAAACTTGGATTTATAAAAAAAAAAAAAAAAAAAAAAAATTCATACTTGTGTGAGACCGTCTCACAAATCTTAATTCATGCGATCGGTCGAATCTTGAAGAGTTGTTTGTTGCTTATGATAGAAATCATAATACTTATTATAGAAAATTTAATACCAATTTAAAATGAATAAATTGTTATTATAATAGATATAGATATAGATATTATAGTATTTATATGTAAAATTGGATACTATTTAAGATAAAATGGTTGCCATTAATGATAAATATTGTAATATTTATATGTGAAATGTTACTTATGATAGAAATTGCAATATTTAATGTAGAAAATTTAATATCAATTTAAATTTGAAATAAATTGTTAGTTATGATAGATATTTTGAAATTGTAATAATATTTAAAGTAATATTGATTATTACTAATAATAAATATTGTAACTTATAACTATAATTTTGATATTTACGCATTCAATTATCTATAACCTGACTCGTCTTACAAATCTTTGTCTATAAAATAAAATATAATAATTGGCAAAAACATGTGCGAGACCTTGTCACGAATCCTTGTCCATGAGCTGAGACGGGTCGGGTAAAGAAGAAATGTAATATTTATACTAGCAAATGTAATAGTAAATCATGAATAAAATGTTTGTTACTTACAAGAAAAACATAATATTTTGAGAAAAAATGTAATAGTTTCACGTTTTAATTTAAAAGTACGTATTAAAGAGTACTTTTTTAAATCATATATATATATATATATATATATATATATATATATATATATATATATATATATATATATATATATATATTACATTTTTTTCATATAAGTAAAAACACATTATTTCTAATTAGTACAGTATTACATTTGCTAATATAAATATTATATTGACATATGGACACAACTCAACCCGACCCGTCTTACAAATAAAAATTTGTAAAGTAGACACAATTACCTTTCTTAATTACGGAGTACTTGTTAACAAAGTGATTTAAACCACAAGTAGGTCTTGGGTGCGATCCACGTGTTTTAATAAAATATATGAATATACATTTATTTATGTCCACTTAATTCCAAATAATGCATTAATTTAATATATACAGTTTTTCTTGCCCAAAAAGTTATCAGGCGGCTTGCTTTCAATCCTCTTTTATGCTTAATTTCCACTAAACAAAGCCATGATTTTAAACATTTTTATTGCGTTATATTGTCTAAAAATATTAATTAAAGAAAATAATATTGACAAACATTATGGGCAATCAAAGGTTATCTTCTCCCAAAAGGTTGAGACCCACGCAACAAAGCATTTAAGAGAATATAAATTATATTGACTCAGCAAACATGACCAAATGTTGGTGCGCACATAAAATTTGCCTACTTAATTTAGACATAACTTCTATACTGTCACCGTCAAAGTTCAAGCTTTGATCTATTCTCTCAGTTAAGCTGTGCAGGTGATCAAAGGTTATCTTAACGAGCGTGGGTGGGTGGCTTCAAAACATATTTGGCTCTACAATGAAAGTCAAAATTTTTTTCAAAAAAATGTATATGAATCATAAAAGGCAGTTTTTTTAATTTTTTATTTTAAAGATGTCCCCTTGTTGACATCTTGGTGCTGCTGCGCTGTATACTTTCACCTTAATCCATGGCTCACACAAGTTCTTATATTCTCTCTATCTATATATTAATGGGTGTCAGGGCCGTATTTTAAGTTTTTGTGGCCCTGTTCTAGTAAATAAATGTGGCCCTACAAAATTACAATTTTGAAAATCAATACATGTAAGTTTCGAACCTTTGACCTACAAGTTAAAATACAATAAATACATATTCTCACCACCTCTTCATAAAACCTTTTATATTCAATTGAAAACTTTTAATTTTTATTTCGAAACTAACTGTGTAAAAATTAAATATTGAACCTCTAAAATTTGGGGCCCCTCTAAAATTGGGGGCCCTGTGCGGTAGCCCAGCTTGCACAGCCTAAAATCCGGCCCTGATGGGTGTATGTACGGTATATATATTTATTTATTATTCAAGTTTGAACCAAATTCTTTTTTTTTTTTCTTTAATATATTTTATCAATTAAAATTAAAATTTTGTATTTTTTTTAATACTACTAACTCTGTTACAATGCAGTATCTGTTCATAACTACTTGCTTAACCTATTGAAGCAACCCACAACCTCTGAGAGAACAACTTGATACCACTAGACTACAAGATTATTGGCATTACAATTTTTTGTTTAATAGAATTTTAACGTAATTTTGAACTTTAACCGATTAATGAACGCCATACTCCATGCATATTATTTTCTATAATATATATTACATTAATAAATAATCATAAAGTTATCTTTAGGATTGAGAACCAGCCCAGAATTGGATTAATTAATTAATGAGTAATGCTATACACCCTTAATTTATTTTCTTTATATTTTTCGTCCTTGACTTGGCATACTTTTGATTGATTTAATATTTTTTAATTAGTATTTGGTTAACCTATTAATGGGCGCCCAATGATAAGGAGCCACATCACGATGAGATATATAGGAAGAATAAAAAGCATCTTCCGTAACGAAACATCGTTTAAACACTCCATTCGAGATTGAAGATTCAGTACACAGTTGTAAGGAGTTAAAAACTTTATTATAATGTAGTATATATCCATACATATAAAAACCACAAAGATATAACTGAGCTACAAGCTACTTAACCCATACAACTTCTCCGATCCCATCCACATGATACATAACTAAAATTATTCAAAATATTGCAACAGACGTTAGTCAACCATCCGTTGGCCATATTCTAAAACCTATTTGGTGAAATATCACACATGCATATACATACATACATACATACATATATATATATATATATATATATATATATATATATATATATATAGAAAAGCGCTTAAATGCGGTCAGTCCTTAGGTGCGGCGGTGTGGTTATATCAGCATCGTCCAATCTTCGCAATCCAATGGCAGTGGCTGCTAATTACAGAAGATTTTAAGATTTAAGCGCGTTAGGGTAAGTAGGGGGTGTTATGTAATTTCAGTGGCCATTTATAGCGGCCGCTTGACAAAATACACCAACAGTGTTAACAAAAGGCACCAATAGTGTTAGGAAAAAAACACAACAATGAAATGCACAAATACACCAAAAAAACACACAACACACCTAAAAAATACACCATATAACTCACCACCCCAATATTGTATTTCTGAACACAGTGTGGTGCTTTTAGTCATACCTAATGGTGCGTTTTGGTGATGGGTATCTAATTTGTGCAAGTTTTTTTGTGTGCATTTTCTAACATGGATGGTGTATATTTTTATAACTATTGGTGCAGCCGCACTGACTGCACGGGGCACCTGAACTTGGCACCAACACGAATTGATAAATACACCAGAGTAAGATTAATAATTCACCAATAACGAACATAAAATACACAACACTATGATCGGACAAAATTGCCCCTACACGTCGCGGAATTGGAGCTCATAGGTGCGAATTGGAACTCATAGGCACGAATTGGAGAAAAATCTATTGCGTTGATTTGCTGCAATCCAATGGATGAAAATTGACCACACTGCCGCACCTAACAGCCCTGCCGCACTTGAACCCCCCCCTCTCTCTCTCTCTCTCTATATATATATATATATATATATATATATATATATATATATATATATATATATATATATATATATATATATATATATATATATGTATGTATGTATGTATGTATGTATGTATGTATGTATGTATGTATGTATGTATAAGGAAGGGATTAGGTGCATTTGTGGCTTCCCGTGCAGTTGTGCGGTATATTAATGTGCGTGAGTCGCGTGTTTAATGTGCCTAAGATTTGTACTTAATGTGCGTAAGTTTTGTACTTAATATGCCTGGGTATTGTGCTTAATGTATGTGAAGTTTGTGCTTAATGTACCTGACTTGAGTTCAGAATTTCGAGCTCAGAAGGAAACAGAATAGAAAGAGAAGGTGGGTGAAGCTTTTTTGACTGTGTGTGAATGGATGGATATATGTAAACACACATATGGTTGTTCTGATGTTATGTTAAAAATAAGACAAAATCCATTCCTCCACCACTTCAAACCAAAAAAAAAAAAAAAAAAAGAAAAGAAAAAGAAAATGCAGCAGTGGATGCGCATAATTTTCACAGCAGTGGATGAAAAACACACCCACGCACATTAAGCACACAACTCACGCATCTTAGGCACAAGACTCACACACCTTAAGTACAAAACTCACGCACATTAACATTACACACCCACGCACATTAAGTACAAATTTCAGGCACATTAAGCACAATACTCAGGCACATTAAGTACAAACCTCACGCACATTAATCAACCGCACAACCGCACGGGAACCTTACACTATATATATATGTGTGTGTGTGTGTGTGTGTGTGTGTGTGTGTGTGTGTGTGTGTGTGTGTGTGCGTGTGTTGGGAATAGCATTCAAAACAAGTGAAGTTGTCTTCACTAGTTGTTCCACATTGCTTTCACAACGGTGCCTTTCTCACTATTTATTAACCAAGCCTGTAACACCCCCAAAACTAGACAAAATTTAAAGCATTCAAACTTAGGAAATAAATATGAAGTCTAACCATCATTATATAAAACTTTGTTAGTACGGGGATGTCATGCCACATCTAGGTCATCAAACCTAAATCCAAGAAGTCAATTGTATTCCAAAAAGGGCTCACAGGCCACAATACTTCTAGGTTCCAACTAGCGCGCTCTCGAACGACTAAACCGCCCATGTAAACATTTTAAACAACCGTTAGCGATTATGCTAAGCAACCCAACTCCAACGCGTAAAGATACATAGATATACATTTGATACTTCAAATAGTTTTGAGAGTTGGGAATACATAAGTATATCCTTAAACAACTCTAATTTCATAAAATCTCAAGGAGTAGATTCAAGACTTGACCATTCAAGAAATATACTCAACGAACCACTCAATACACAAGGACATCAATAGATCTCAACTCGACAAGGTAAAGATAATGAAACAAGGTTAATGAGCAAGATAAGATATTCACAATCATCAACAACGTAGTTCTCATCATGTTATACAAATCAATCACCAACAAGGTTCCAAATCCTCAAAAGACACAGCCAAACCAAGTCATTCACCGTGGAGTCATCGCAACAACTCTTACTATAGTGGATCAGTGTGGTGGGCTCTTGTGCAATCAGTTAGATTAGATATCCGCAGGATAACAAACTCGATTCATAGATTCCGCGGGGTCAAAAGAGACCCGAATACGGATGTCGCGGGGTCTCCGGACCCGATTTTGGTTCGCGGGGTCATAAGGACCCGTGGAGATAGTCCTAAATCCTTAAGTGTATATACCTTTATTGGGTTCCCCAGTCCCCAATAAGTAGAAATAGTCCCGACAACCTGGTAAAGGCTCCCTTAGAGTTGTCCCTAACCATCATCCCGAATCAAATAGAACTACCACATTGTCCACCTGTACCAGCTCAATCATCACATCAAGGTTCCACACACACAAGGAATCATAAGAGACAAAGCAAAGAAATAGATTCAACAAGAAGGTATTCAACATTGGATAAGCTCAATAATAGCTCAATCAAAGAATCATCAAGTTAAGGTACAATGAAGGTACAAGCTTACAACGATAATCCAAGGTCAATGGAATTCAAGAATGACGAGAAGGACATCTCAAAGGCAACACAATGATATCAAAGGAGGTCCAGTTTTTAAGTGCGCTCATTGTAGTGCATTTTTTTTTGTCCGAGGAGAAACGGAAGAAAGTAAAAGTTAATGGTGGCCCAAGATATTCAGTTTGTTGCTCTAATTGAAAAATTAGGTTGCCGATGTTGAATGTTCCATCAAAAACAGTTCTTGAGTTATGTTTCAAACCATGCGCAAGAAGCACACATTTTTAGCAACATATAAGATCGTATAATAACATTTTCTATATTGTTATTTATTTGTTATAAACTCTTAATTATATTCATGTTCTCACTAATTATTATGAGTTTGTATACATTATATATATATATATATATATATATATATATATATATATATAATATGCTAGTTCATTAAATGTCAACCAATAAATCAATTACATAATCATATGATTCATGAATTATACAAATATATAATATCTACTTCTACTATACTAATAAGAGCCCAAGAGAGTTAGGCCTATAATGGGTAGAAAAAATGGCGGTCACAGATTTTAATCAAATGAATGGCTCAGATTGATTAAAAGATTGATAAGATTTAAATTTTACATTAAAATTTCCTAAAATACCCACACACCGTTACTAATTCCGTTAAAATTTTAAGAATTGCCGTTAGTTCACCGTTAACTTACTCATTGATTTCAATAAAAAAAAGGTCTTAGGTTCGAACCTCATCCCAAACAAAGTTGGCATAATTAGTACTCTATTTTACTCTTATTAAATTATATAAATAATAACTTAGTAGCTACAACAAAAAATTATAGATATGCATTTCTACAACAAAAAATTATAAATATTCATTATCAATAAATTAAATAAGAGAAATAATTTTATTAGGTATATTGTCTTTATTTTTCTACAATATAAAAATTCTTTATATTCAAATTTATTAATTGATTATATTCGCTACATTGTCCTTACAATGTCTTATTTCAGTGAAAAAAAATTATTCATTATCAACAAATTAATTAAGATAAATATTTTCATTAATTATATTGTCCTTATTTTTTTCAAATGTAAAAATTTTTACATTCAAATTCATCAATTGATTATATTCACTACATTGTCTATTATCTTTTTTGTGCACTATTTTTCTAATTAAATATCAAAGTTATAATACAAAATAATGCTATATATTTATTTACCAAGTATTTTATTAATACCATGAAAAAATTAAAAAAATATAATTAATAAAGTCAACCATATTAACTAGAGAGATTTTGTGACAAAGAGTGTATTCAAATCACACAACAAATTGAAGTGAGAACTACCTTACAATGTCCTTGTTTGACAATTAGCAGTTAGCGATTAGCGTTAGTGGATTATATTAGCGGATTTGACCAACGAATTTATTTAATTATTAACATTGGGTAGAAAAAATGACCGCCAAATTATTAAATCAAATGAATGGTTCAGATTGTTCAGGTTTTAATTTTTTTCTTTTAAGTTTTTCTAATTTATCCTTAATTATATGATTATCCATTTAACTTTTCCGTTAAATACCGTTAATTCACCGTTAGTCTAATTCTAATATTAAAGTCTAATATAGAATTATAACTACACCATCAATCTAATTCTAATAATAAAGTCTTAATAAAACTTAACCACAAATCCTAATGTCGAAATCTCCTCAAACAATATTAGTATATATTTAATATTTTATGCCCTAATTTTTATTTGTTCTCCCTTATGTCCCGTATTTGGTTTCAACCATACCTATACAATTATTTTATTGACAATTATAATCAATCTTGACTATATTATCTTGCATTTGTAAACTTAGAATTACCTATTTAACCCGCACGAGCTTAGCTCAATGGTTAATTTAGTGGGCAGTATTTGGGAGAAGAGACCAAGGTTTGAACCTCGGCGGCGACAGTGCGGGAATTATGTCCAAAGTGGGCAGATTGCTTGTGCGCACCGGCATTTGGTCCTGTCTGCTAAATCATTGAGTCACCGTGATTTACAACTTCCCACAATGCTCTGTCGGGTCGGAGTGTGGGGACCCTTGGGGTTGGGGACTCAACCTTTGGGAGAAGAATTACCTATTTAAATACGCAAATTCAACCTTCAATTATCTATGCATGAACAATTTCAATATAATCTTGCCTTAATATACTTTAAAGTACTTATTTTAAAAAAAAAAAAATAAACAAACATTGGGCATTATCCCAATCGCGTAATGCGCGTAAAAAACTAGTATAATATATAATTATGAAACATAATGTATGTGATTATGAACACATATAATACATGTTCATATGTTGTATGGTTATATATTTATATAAATAATTTACAGTTGAGTCTCCATACAACTACCCATGTACAGGGCTACAGGCGGTACAGCTATGGTATATGTCTAAATAGTTGAGTAATATATATTTATGTACCAAGGATATCTATATCGATACTCGTTTTATTCTATACAGTAAATCAGTAATGAACCTCATTTCACTTAACTATTTAAAGTTGTGACTTCTATTGTGTAAATGAAATTCTAGCATCATAGTTTCATTATATACATTATTGAACTATATTATATTCTACATACTACAGTTGAAACATGCTTTCTAGTAAAACAAATTATTTATTTAAATAATTAAATATATAACCATACAACATAGAAACAATAAGTATAATTGGTTTAATTGGTTAGAAATTTGTGATTAAAGTGTATTAAATTGAGAGGTTATGGGTTCAAGTTTTATCATGAACAAATATTTTACACTTAAATTAAAATATATTTTAAAAAATAAAATTAATAATGGCTAAGCGGGCCAACCCGTGCAACCCACGGGTTGGCCCGTTTGAGCCCATGTAATAGCCGGGTCTAAAATCACATGACCCAACCCGTTGTAAAAACGGGTAAAACGGGCCCAGCTCTACTTGGACTCGTGCTTAATCTTGTTTTGGAATTCTCCCCAAAATTCCGGTAGTTTCTCAAGTAAAGCGTAAGTTTGAAGCATAATACTTACTGGAATACCTTCAGCCTCTATGTCTGACACAAGGTTTTCATACTCGTGCACCTACTCTATTATTGGTTTTGAGTCCACCATCTTGTAGTTGAGCCAGCGCCCAACTGTGTACTTTCTACGTCTCGTATCGTCTGCTCCATACTTCTTTTTCAGCATGTCCCAGATTACCTCCACAGACCGATACTTTGCATATATGTCTAATAGATTATCAAACATATGTTGCAGCAAAGTGCCTCGGACGGACTTGTTGTCTCGTTCGTACTTGGTACAAATTTCAATTTCTTGGGACTTGTCAATTGCCCCGGTTGACCCTGACTTTGGATAAGGGGTTTTCGGATCAGTGGTGTGGACTTCTATTTCAAGCTGAAAGGACTCAGCAACCTTGGGTTCAAGTTGAGCCGCCAGAATTACTCCAGATCAACAGACTCAAAATAGATCATCATTTTGATGGCCCAGCGACAGTAGTTGAGCCCATCAAGTGGCTGGAGCTTTGCAAGATCAGAAACTACTTTGGACGACATTTTCAGAGAGAATAATTGGATAAAATTTTTGCTTTTACCTGTTGTGTTATGGGATGAAAATGTCGCAATTAACTATGCTGTTGTTATAGGCTGAGTTTCGGAAGGGATAGAACAAGGAAATCTGTGTCGTGTGGAACACTACCTTAAAAGCAAAAATTCCCGGAGTATGACTGGAATGCTTTCGACCGGTTGCACACAGATATTCTACGACGACAGTCGAACCTGGCTCAAATGCTCAGACCACTAAAAGAAGGAGAGAAGAGAGTAAAATGAATTGTGTGTTTAGAAGTCAGGAGGAGCAAGGTATTTATAGCTATAGAAATACCCGCCCCTCCTCTCTCAGCCATTCAAAGATCCACGAAAATATGGGAGAATGTGGTGGAGAGGGCCACATTCGTAGGGATTTATTCTGACTCCACAATTTATTGTGGATGGTAAAATTTCTCCATAAACAAGCTCTAGAAGGGCGAAAAACTCGGAAAACAAATGAGGGATGAGCAAAACGCTGACTCCACCGTGACGCGCGTGCGAACCGAGCCGGGCGGACGGGCGACGACGGCGCGCATGTGGGTTTCCCTTTTCCTTCTTTTCCATCATACTTCTAGAGAAGTAAAAGGCTTTGTGACACTCCAAATTTTATTCCTAAAAACCCGAATTGAATTTCCAAATAATTCCTATGGATGAATTTAATTCTCCTATTTATACCTTAGACCCATTATTAACTTTTTCCTTGGAACCTTGTTAAGGGAAAACACTTTGGCCCATTCCCTTAGCTTGTAGTTGGAATCTTTGGGTTGAATCTTATTTATTATCTTGTTGGACTTTGGTACAAGTTTGAATATGAATATTTCCCCTAGCCCACTTGATAAAGAATTATTAGGCCCATAATTTAGTCCTTCTAACTTATGGCCTATACCTATTCCTACACCCTAAAACACTTATCCATGAGTTCCTACCACTTAGGTAGAATCACACTCAAACATTTCAGCTCACCCTACACTCCTTTCACATGCCACTCTCACTCTCCCACTCTACCCAAAAGTGTTCTTCACCTTCCCAACCATGAAATCCAAGCAAGACTCTACCTTTCACCATCACCAAGCATAGGAGAGGCAGGAAATAGGTATTAGTGGTCTTTATTAATGGTTTTCCGTCTTCATCATCTAAGTCTCTTTCTTTTTGTGTGTTGGGTTTGGGGATTTGTGATGAAGATAATCTTGAAGGGGAATTGCAAGAGTAAGCGTAAGGTTGGAGGGTACTTGCTTTTGGATTACTAAGCTTGAAAGGTAACCCTATGTCCAACAAAACCTATTTTTCTATGAAAATGTGTATTCTTAATGATCATGTGTTGTTTGAGCATATTCTTGTGTTTATGCTATTGTTAGAGTTTGTACCTAGGTTGTATGATGTTCTTTGATGTGCCAATCCTTCTATTCAAGTCATATTTTTTGTTGATGTGAGTATTGAGGTGTTTGGACTTGGATTGCACCTTCTTGGCAATTTTTCCCGAAGTCCCTTTTTGTGCAGGTTTCATGCACCCAGCGGGTACTTCGGGTGGGTACCAAAGCACCCGCTAGTGCTTGGTTTCAGCAGGGGGTTCGGCGGGTGGTTTAGAGCCCGCTGGAACCACCCATTGGTACGGTGTAATGATTCAGTGGGCTCTTTTCCACCCGCCCTAACCGCCCACTGGTACGATGTATGTTAGCTTCCGCTTTGTTGTTCCATTGTGTATTTGCGTATATTTATTGATTTCTCGTAAGTCTAGAGCGGTGTATTATGAACCCAATGGTTAGGATTCGCAGTCTTGAATCGTGATTAATATCCAATATTGCTATTCGTTGGATTAATCGATGAAGTTGATGATGTTCGTATGAACCCTTGTGATTAACCTTCAGTTTATGTATTAGCATGTCGTTTCGTGATGCTAGTATGTGATTTTCTTGTGATAACCTTCGCGTGCTTCATGATTGAATTGGTAACTTGAGTGTATCTATTCGTTGTGATCTCTTGTATAACTCTACAATAAAACAAATACATGATTCATTATATTTAATAAATTATAAAGAATTCTAAATCAAAACTATAATAAATAATGTATAACTTCAAATGAGCATCTCATAATCTAATATCGATTAGCCACACTTGTTACTCAATTACTTATAAGTATGACATTAATGTTGTCTTCAAATAAAATATATTATAGTTACAAAGGAAATAAACATTTTATATTAAATTATTAAATTCATTTGTTTTAAAATTACATGTATATATATGAAAAAAAAAAGAAGAAGAAAGAGCAATATATATTTACAATCTTAAAAGTGACTATAAATAGATCTATATCTATATTAAAAATGTTTGCTTAGCCACACCTTTAAGATGTAAACATAGGGTCAAGTTTTTTTTTTTTTCTTTTTCTTTTTAACCTATCCGTATATAATAATAATAATAATAATAATAATAATAATAATAATAATAATGTTAATTATAATAACAATAACAACAATAATAATAATAATTGCAATAATAATAATGATAATAATTTCCACTGACAGTTTCTAATATATATATATATATATATATATATATATATATATATATATATATATATATATATATATTATATTTATTTATATTTCAATTGCTACTGGCAAATTATTGTGTGAACGATGGTCCACATAATTGTATGGATCATGAATATCAAATACATTTTTAATATATTAAAATACATTATTTTTATATTGAAAGTACCTTACATACATATATAATATACTCCTAGTATATTTAAAATATACTTTTTGTTTATGGTCCACATAATTATGTGGACCATGTTCCAAGGATTGATTTCTACTTAACTGGACCAATCCATCTATATACATATTATTATGTCTGTTATATAAACTCCTACATCCAGCCCAAATTTGCAGCCCAATATAAAATCCAACCAACCCGGCCCATGCTTGACATAACCCAGCTTAGAGACCACATGTCTCACTTCTTACCCTAACAACACCAGTACACCACAACAGAAAAAATGGGTTCGTTGTCTCCCTCCGATCTCTTCTCTGTCGTCTTCCTCTCCATCTGTCATTGCATGTATATCTCTCTTGTTTAGCTACTCCGTCCAGATCCTTCCACGTTCTCTACTTCGATTTCTAGCAATTTCACTCCATCTTTCCAAAATAAAACCCTAAATACTCTGTATACTTACCAAAGAATCCAAAATAACCAAAAAAGTAAACAATAGTTAAGTGTTTTGGTTCTTACATGCAGTTGATTCTGAGGGCGTTACCGTTTTCGGACGAAGAAACTCTAGATCGCGAAATTTCAAAATCGCGATTTCAGAAAAATTCAAAGGTAATAATCTTTCTTTATTTTTTTTTTTCGATCTAAATATTTTAATTTCACAATCCTTTAAATCCGGTTTTATAGGGTTAGATAATAATATGAAATTAAATTTTATATTTTGAGATCTGAAATATGCATCTGTGTTTATTAATTGCATGCATAAGATTTGTTTTTTTTTTCTTTTTTTTTTTTGTGCTGGAATACAAAGATAAAATTTTTTAACAGTAATAATTTTAAAAAAATTAAAGAGGACATTATCTCTGTGTTTATCTAATTGCATCCAGTGTTCCTGTATGCTAAAAACAATTTAAACATGCTAGCAACCACCACTTTAATAGTCACTTATCCAATAGCAATTTATTATTATCTTATTTACATTATTGTATTTTTTTAAATCAGGGACTGATTTTGCTAAGCTTCAGTGTCCTAATCCAAAATGTGGAGGCATGATACCACAAGGTTTGCTGAAATAATTACTTGGTGAAGAGGAGTTTGAATACTGGAAAAAGCTTGATGTTACAGAAAGCATTGGCTATGAACATTGTACTTAAATATTGCATTCTGTATCAACAGGTAAGCAAATAGATGGATCTGATGCCCGTGTTTGATGTAGAAACCAATTAAATTCCTTTATAACATTATTTAATATTTTTGGGGTTTTTTTTTTTTCCTTTATATGAATTTAAAGCATGTATTTGATTTCTTAAATGCTATGTATATATAGTTAGGAAGTTGGAGAGATGAAAAGAAGTCACTATCAACAAATAGTCACATTAGTCAAACCTTACCATCAACAATTAATGCTTGATAGAAGCCATAGGTGTATACCAAAAGTATTTGTACATGTAGGTATTGCGTATTGTGCAACTTGTATTTTACTCCTAAACTTTCACATGGTTTTTTTTTTTTTTTTTTTTTTTTTTTTTTTTTGTGGCATTGTTTACTTAAGTTTTTATATTATGATATAGTATTCAGCTACTCATCTATTTGAGTAAATACTAACATTTCAAAATAGAAGCAATTTTTTATTTTTATTTTTATTTTTTGTGGTTTTATCAATCTGGTTCATCTATTTGAGCAAATACTAACATTCCAAAATAGAGGCAATTGATGGAGTTTTTTTTTTTTTTTTTTTTTTTTTTTTTTTTCTGTTTATTTTTTTTTCTGAATTTTATCAATCTGGTCTTTAAATTGTTACATGTTTTTAACTTTTTTTGAGGTGGCCAAAACTGTGTACTTGTAAACTTTTATATATAGATTCAATATGTATGTGAATGTTTTGTTCTGTGCAAGTTAACTGGAAATTTTACCTGGGCATCATAAGTTGATAATTCATGTATTCCTATATTTGACCAAATACTAACACTTAAAAATAGTGATCTGATGCCTTTTTTTTTTTAATGTAGAAACCTATGACATTCCTATGTAACTTTCTTCACATTAGAATAGTAATTACATTACATAGAGTTTAAGTTCCCTTTTTTCCAGCTCTTATCAATCTGGTTTGTACTGTGCCAAACTGTCTACTTGTAAACTTTTATGTATACCTCCGATATGTATGAGAATGTTTTGCTCTGTCTAGATTAATAGATTAATTGCAAATATGACTTTATAATCATAAGTAGCATATTACACATTAGAAGGCTTAGTACACTACTAAGAAACATTAACTGCTACTGCTAAAGCTAAGTACATTAGGCTATGCTGCTAATGCAGTTTTCACAAAACTAAGAGCAAATCAGGAAAGTAGAATGGATCTACTTGGTAGCAGTAAATTTCAGCCTATGCACATTTTTAGCCCTAACCAACAAAAACCAAAAACCAAAACCAGCAAAAACTTGTCCAGTAGAACTGACTACTTTTCTTTCTTCACCACCACTTCCTTAGCCTTCTTCGATGTACTAACATTCTCAAAGTCTTTAAACAAAGACCTCTTGAGAGGAACATCATCAGCACCAACACCTAAACCATCTTCAATCTCATCGAAGCCAGCAAATTTGTTCATCGATAAACCTTGAGACCCATCCTCCACCACAACACAGTCTTCATCATCACTACCATAGAATTCCTAAACGAAATATGATTAGGGAAAATAAATAAAACCATTTTTTAAAAATTAACCAAAAAATAATTTACAGAAATACCTCTGAACCTGCATCACCATCTACATCCCCATCCTGAAAACCATTTTCATGAACAGAACCATTTTCTGGTTCTAAACTGGCAACTGAAAGACCTGAGCAGTGCTGTGTAAGCACTGCTTCATCCCTGCAAATCCTTAGGACTGTGAAAGCAGAATAGTAACTCTCTATCTGCTCCTTCTTCATAGCATCACGAAACAACATAGACATGTCCCGCAAACAACCTAGCTCAGGTGGAATATACTTATTCCCCTACAAAGATTTAAAGGAAAAACACATGAACATTTAAACTACTATCATCAATACCCATCTATGTTGTCTAAGTGTTGATACCTACCTCTGGATACTTAGCTTTTAAATCACCAGCTTAAACACCTACCAACTCTGCACACTCACGATCCCATAGAAGCATAGGAGTATCCCCAGTTTTATCAGGCACACATATAATCACCCTATATCTCATAACTCCCTCATGCCAGGAACTTTTACAGCCACCACAGTACATCATACCACCATCAGCACCAACCTTTCTCCTGCAAGAATTACTCTTGCAAGAGATGTAATACCAGTCACTTAAACTCTCTACATCCACAATTCGTCCTGCCACCCAATACTCCCCTAGCTGCAAGTAATAATTAGGTAAATAAGTAGCTTAGCTAAAAAAGGTAAAGGTGAACTAATGTAAACGGTTTTGAACCTTAGTAAATACATAACTTAGCTAATGACATTGCAGAATACATTACTTGTTTTTTGGAGTATATATCTTGACTAGAAGTAATCAACACATCATTAGCACACACAGCACGCCCAAGATAAGTATCAGATAGCCTTGATTCAGAATCTATACACCGTAAAGGTGTATGATCACTGTTATAGCTACTAACAGAAATCAGGAAAATGCATGTTAGTACAGAAAATTTATATTTCTTTAGAATAACAGTAAAAAGAGGTTAAAGAATCCGACCTGCTCCTTAACTCACGAAATTCTTTGCAAGAGTGTGAGAAAATAAAGCTGAGTAGCACCAAAGGTGCTGCAGATACGTACTTCACCATCTACAAAAATGATTTTAGTCAATACAAACCTTGATAAAACTGAGTAGAAACATAGATGTAAATTAACAAAATAAATACATAGCACTCACTATCCATGAATTTAGGCCGGCGCAACTGAATCAAAACAATGACTGGATCATTAGCACCTGAGTGGAAGTAAGGAGTTACTTGATCCACATGTTCATCCCACAGTGTACACTTAATTTGCTTCTTACTACAAAAGATTTTTAAAACAGCAGAAAATGGTTAAGATAAAATTATAAAATCAACATTAGTCAAACTTAGGGATTAAAAATAGAGTAAAGAATCATACCAAGAGTCTTCAAGCACAAAGTCAATAAGCCTACTCTTTTTCCCAGCTATTGTCTTCTCCAATGGTGAATATATCACTACAATACGACCAATCACGTCTCTATTTCAAAACAGCACTATATTAGTATATTAGTTAAATAAAGATTAACATCTCTTTTCTTGTTGTAAACTGACTGCATTTAGAAACAAATAGTTTTAACACTAACCTATCAACACTTTCTCATCAATTTCTTGCTTTGAAAGTATGGCTTCAAAACTTTTGAAGCGAAACAATGTTTTTGGGAAATTAACACGCTTGTACTCCTTCACCAGAGTATCATGTTTGAATTTGATCAGGTAACGGTGATTAGATTATGGAATGTGAAAACCAATTCAATTGAACTCAGACAGAGAATGAGAGTCCTATACACAACACTCCTACTCTGTAGGCTATAGCTAATCAGACTAAGTCTCTACCACAAATACAAGACTATATAATATAAAATAAATACAATTATTCATATTACTAACACACCCCCTCAAGCACAAGGTTGGAGAGTGACAACATTGAGCTTGCCTCGAAGTAACTGAAAACGCGGTCCTGGTAGAGATTTGGTAAAGATATCAGCTAGCTGCTCCTTTGTTGAAACAAAATTAACAGTAAATTCCCCCGATGTGACTTTGTCCCGAACAAAGTGGTAATCGATCTCAACATGCTTCGTTCGAGCGTGAAAAACTGGATTAGCTGCTAAATATGTGGCCCCCAGATTGTCACACCACAGTGTAGCCGGCTTGCCCGTGTGGAGTCCTAGTTCACGTAGCAAAGAGATAACCCAAGTTACCTCGGTCGCAACATCTGCCAGACCCTTGTACTCTGCTTCTGTCGACGATCTTGCCACTGTGCGCTGCTTGCGAGAAACCTAAGAAACCAGGTTGTCCCCAAGATAGACTGCATACCCACTGGTAGATTTCCGATCAATCGGACACCCAGCCCAGTCGGAGTCCGAGTAGGCATGCAAATCAGTAGTAGCTGATGGACGAAGGCGTAGACCATAGTCCTGAGTCCCCTTGACATATCGAAGAACCCTCTTAAGAAGACTCCAATGCTCATCTGTGGGAGAATGCATAAACTGACACAACCCGTTAATTGAGTATGCGAGATCTAGCCGAGTAATGGTGAGGTACTGCAAGGCCCCAACAATGCGACGGTACTGCGTAGGGTTCTCAAACGGATCAGTGGACGGAGTCGCTGGTTTGGTAACTGACGCTGGTGTAGCCAAAGCCTTGCAATCCGTCATGCCAGAGCGAGATAGTATATCCTGCATATACCGGCGCTGAGAGAGAAGTAGACTATCTCCATCCGGGAGAGTCTCAATCCCTAAGAAGAAGCTCGGTGTCCCTAAGTCCCGAATCATGAAAGTTGTGGCTAAACGGTGGAGTAAGCTGGTAACCAAGCCCGTATCATTTCCCATCATTATTATGTCGTCGACGTAGACAAGTAAGAAAACGCGTGAGTCTCCAGAGGTGTAATGAAAAAGTGAGACATTTGTTTTGGATGCCAAGAACCCTGTGGAGATAAAAAAATCATGGAGCCGTTTAAACCACGCACGTGGTGCTTGTTTTAGTCCGTATAGAGACCGCTGCAGATGGCACACATGATTCGGTCTAGCTGGGTCCTCATACCCTGGTGGTTGTTTCATATACACGGTTTCAGCGAGGTGTCCATTCAAGAAGGCGTTGTGAACATCCAGCTGCCGTAGAGTCCACCTGTTAGAAACAGCAAGAGAAAAGAGTATTCGGACAGTAGTCGGCTTGACCACTGGACTGAAGGTGTCAAAGAAATCTTCACCCGCCACCTGATTGAACCCTTTGGCTACTAAACGCGCCTTGTAGCGCTCCATTGAACCATCAGCTTTGCGTTTGGTGCGAAAGACCCATTTGCAGCCGATGATGTTCATTTTGGGTGTAGCCGGGATAAGCGCCCAGGTGTTGTTATGCAACAGGGCATTGAATTCTTGATCCATTGCATCTCGCCATTGTAGATGGCCCACAGCTTGGGAGTAGCAGGTTGGATCAGTGGTCGCAGTAAGAGCGAAAAACTCTTCATCCTGACCTTGTGTCTTGTGCCGAGTACGCATAGTATGTGGGACATGAGGCTTGCCCCGTCCCCGGCCCCTACGAGACGTAGCTGGAGGTCCCGTGGCAACACAAGTTTCTGGTGGAGCTGTTATGGCCGGTGGGCCTGGTTCCTGAGGCATAGGTAACTCCATGGCTAGAGATGTTGATTGAGTAGCAACTACAACTGGCCCGGCTCCCCAAGGTGTTGTAGTAGAACTCACTGGAGTCTGACTAGATGCCTGTAGAGCAAAAGGAAAAACCGATTCATCAAACCGAACATGGCGGCAGATAAAGATCTTCCCCGTGATAGGATCCATACACCGATATTCCCTAAAAGAGACTGAGTAACCTAGGAAGACACAGGGTGTTGACCGATACTCTATCTTGTGCCGATTGTAGGGCCGAAGATATGGGTAATAGCGACACCCGAAAACACGAAAGAAAGTGTACGGAGGTTGTGTTTTATAGACGCGATAGTGAGGACTTTCGTAGTTTATGGCGGAGGATGGTAGGCAGTTGATTAAGTAGGTAGCTGTTTCGAAAGCATAATCCCAGTAAATTTGTGGGGTTGAGCTTTCGACTAGAAGGGCTAAGCCGGTTTCGACTATATGTCTATTCCGACGTTCAACACGCCCGTTTTGTTCATGGGTATAGACACACGATTGTCTGTGTGTAATGCCTAAATTTTCAAACACTTTATGAAGACGACGGTACTCACCCCCTAAATCAGACTGTATGGCTTTGATAGAACGCGAAAATCGTCGTTCTACCATCACCCGGAACAAATCAAAAATTTTATATATATCTGATTTTAACCGTAATGGGTAAAACCAATAATAACGCGAATGGTCATCTACAAATAAGACAAAATAACGGTAGCCAGTAGCACTAATTACAGGAGACGGACCCCAAATGTCCGTATATAACAAGTCTAAAATATTATTGCTAGTGCTAGAAACTCTATCTAACGGAAAGCGAGCTGACTACCCGAGTTGACACGCAGTACACAATTTTGACAAACTGGCTTTATTTGTAGTGACGGGACAGTGTTTTAAGGCGCGTTGTAGGGCTTGATTGTGGGGGTGACCTAGACGTTGATGCCACACCTCGGAAGACGCACGAGCGGTTAGAAAGGCACACGGAGATGATGGGACCAATAACTTGTATAGGCCGCCGGATGTGAAACCCTTAAGAAGAACCGCCCGAGTGTTGCAATCCTTCACAAGAAACAAATTTTTGTGAAATTCAAAGTACACATCATTGTCATTAGTAAAGCGATAAACTGACAATAATGGTAACGTTAAATTAGGAACATGTAATATTTGTGACATTGACAAAATTTTTGACCGAGATGGGATTACGGTATGGCCTATACGTGAAACACCCAAACCTGTACCATTTCCGATTTTAAGAACATCTCCGCCAGTGTAAGCTTCAAAGTGGCCGATCATCTGTTCATCCGGAGTTGCGTTGGAGGTAGCCCCGGTATCCGGAAACCACACATCAGACGTCATGTTTGCCGCAGTCTTGCCGGACACCGCGACGTTGGCGTGACCGGCCGGCCGTTCAGTATACCGTTTATAACAGTACATGGCCGTGTGTCCATGTGCGCGACATATCTGACATCTCGGACCGCCACCTCTACCTTGCCGGCCTTGATTGTTTCTGCCCCTGTTCTGCTGGCCACCCCTACCACCGGAGTGACGCCCCGACGTGTGATCATTGCCATGGCGACCACGTCCGGCGTAAAACGCCACCGGGGAGTTGCTGCCAGCCGCGGTATCTGCAACGGCGAAGTCATCCTCGTGGATGAATTCCTACGCTTGGAGGAAATCAGAGAGCTGAGACAGCGAAACCGTCACACCAGACGCGGTGAGGGAGTTAGCCATCGTACGGAACTCCGGTCTGAGCCCCCGGAGAACGTACAGGATTTGCTCGTCCGGCGAAAGAGGTCTGTCGGCGAGGAACAACGCTTCAGCGATCATCTGGCACTTACCCAGGTACTCAGCCGGAGAGCCGGGGCCTTGTCGAAGCGTCTGAAACAGCCCGAGAAGGCTTAGGCAGCGAGCGGGAGTGGAGGAGGCGTATGTCGCCGCGATCGCTTCCCAGACCTCCCGAGATGTCTCCTTGCCGACAGCGAGGTGCATAACCTTGTCGGATAAGGAGGAGACGATCGTGGAGAGTATCGCTTGATCTTGCTGGATCCATGCTTCATAAGCCGGGTTGGCGGTGGTTGTTGATGTCGTGGTACTGGAGTCGCCGGTGGAGGAGACGACGACGGTCGCCGGAGGACACGGAATACGACCGTCGATGTAGCCTAATAGGCCTTGGCCACGGAGGAAGGGCACTAACTGTGTGCGCCAAAAGAGATAATTCCGCATTGTTAGCCGTGTGGACACGAAATGGTGAGCCGCCGTGAGGGAGTTGACGGCCACCGGAGGTACGCCGGAGGCGGTGGTGATGGTGCGTTCGCTGGATGAAGACGCCATCGGATGCGGGGATAGTGTATGGTGAATGAAGGAAAAGTGGAACGAACCTTCGGCTTCTGATACCAGATTAGATTATGGAATGTGAAAACCAATTCAATTGAACTCAAACAGAGAATGAGAGTCCTATACACAACACTCCTACTCTGTAGGCTATAGCTAATCAGACTAAGTCTCTACCACAAATACAAGACTATATAATATAAAATAAATACAATTATTCATATTACTAACAACGGTGACTGCTTGTTTTATTATATTTGAAGAAATTAGTGATGTATAGAAAGCTTCTAATGGCATACACTTTACCCTCCTTGAATATGTTCTTATACTTTGGAACAATATCCTTAGGTATGTAGACATGGATGAAGACACCCTATATTTAAAACAAACCCAAAAATATCAAGGTGAGATATCAGTAAGGTAAAATGGGTAAGAAATAACACTACAGAGCATGCTAAGCTATAATTTACAAACCTCTTGGTCATGAAATAGGCATTTCTGACTAAGTAACACTGGAGGCAAACGTCGTGCAGGGCACTGAAGAGTGGATCATTGATACTGGAGCAACTAGTTATTTCTGCGCCAACAGGATAATGTTCAAAGACTTCCCGGCGTTCACTAAAGGACAAGGAGAACAAGTTTACATGGGGAATGACACTACGTTTGAGGTAAGAGGTAGTGGAAATGTAGGGATCAAACTTAACTTTGGAAAGTACTTGTTTCTGTCTAATGTCTTGTATGTCCCCTCCCTGCGTAGAAATTTGGTCTCAGGGCCTTTGCTAGTGAGAGCTGGAATCAAACTTGTGTTTGAATCTGAGCGAATGATTATGTCTTGTAGGGGCAATTTTTAGGGAAAGCTTACTTGCGGGGGGCTATTTCTTTTGCCTCTTATTGTGTACACTTCTGCAAACATTTCAAATTTTATGAATAATCTTGCCAGTCGCACTAGCGGCTCTGCGTATACTGCTGTTTCATTTGATGTATGGCATGCTAGATTAGGGCATATTGGTTCTAAATGCATGAGTAGGCTAAAAACCATGAATATGCTTTCCAACTTGCAAAGTGAAACACTTTCCCAATGTGAAGTATGTGCAGAGGCAAACTTAGTTAAAAAAAACCTTTTCTCACTGCAAAGCATCATACTGCGTGCACCTTAGAGTTAGTTCATACCGATATAGTTGATTTTAAGAGTACTGAGACTAAATGTGGAAAACGATATTATATCTCATTTATAGATGATTTCACTCGTTTCTCAAAGTTAGATCTGCTTAGGACAAAGGATGAAGCAGAACAAAAAAATTAGTCTATAAATCTGAAGTAGAAAATCAGTTACAGAAAAGGATCAAACGACTCAGATCCGACAGAGGTGGGGAGTATGAGTCCATATCATTTAAGTCCTTTTGTGAAAAACATGGAATTATCCATGAGGTCACTGCACCATACTCACCTCAACAAAATGGCATTGCTGAGAGGAAAAACAGAACTCTCAAAGAATTTATGTCTCGTAGGGGGGAATTTTTAGGGAAGGCTTACTTGCGTGGGGGGCTGTTTGTTTTGCCTCTTATTGTGTACACTTCTACAAACATTGCAACTTTTATGAATAATCTTGCCAGTCGCACTAGCGGTTCTGTGTATATTGCTGTTTCATTTGATGTATGGCATGCTAGATTAGGGCATATTGGTTCTAAATGCATGAGTAAGCTAAACACCATGAATATGTTTTCTAACTTGCAAAGTGAAACGCTTTCCCAATGTGAAGTATGTGCAGAGACAAAATTAGTTAAAAAACATTCTCTCACTGCAAAGCATCATACTACATGCACCTTAGAGTTAGTTCATACCGATATAGCTGATTTTAAGAGTACTGAGACTAAATGTGGAAAACGATATTATATCTCATTTATAGATAATTTCACTCATTTCTCAAAGTTAAATCTGCTTAGGTCAAACGATGAAGCAGAACAAAAAAATTTAGTCTATAAATCTGAACTAGAAAATAAGCTAGATAGAAGGATCAAACGAATTAGATCCGACAGAGGTGGGGAGTATGAGTCCATATCATTTAAGTCCTTTTGTGAAAAACATGGAATTATTCATGAGGTCACTGCACCATACTCACCTCAACAAAATGACATTGCTGATGATCAGTGCCTTCTTGGTAAGCTCGGGCGCCCCAACTTCCCCATGGGGGGAAGCAACTATTACAGCTAATCACATCCTGAATAGGATACCTAATAAAGGATACGAGAAAACTCCATATGAACTGTGGAAAGGTTTTACTCCTAACCTGAAATACTTTAAGTTGTGGGGGGTGCTTAGCAAAAGTAGGTCTCCTATCTTTCAAGAGACCTAACATCGGGTCTAAAACCGAAGATGCAGTTTTCGTGGTGTATGCCAAAAATAGTGCTCCATACAGGTTCATGTACCTTGACAACCGCTCTATGTGCGAGGCACGAGAGGCTGAGTTCTTCGAAAATCTCTTCCCACTGAAACAATCTCCAAATAACTCACAAAGAGTTGACCCCTTTCTACATCCTCCTTCTCAAACGAGAACGAGACAGAGGAGCCTAGGAGAAGCAAGAGACAGAGAACTGAAACAAGCTTCAGACCTGACTTCATTACATACATATCTGAGTTGAATGATGTTAATGAACTCTCTGAACAATTTCTTTGTCAGTTAATCTTATAAGATGAGCCAAAGTTCTTTGAGGCGGTTGTGCGCTCTGAAGATGCTATATTTTGGAAAGAAGCCATTCAAAGTGAGTTAGACTCAATTAAGTCTAATCACACTTGGGAAGTGGTAGATCTACCCAAAGGAGCCAAACCAATTGGCTGCAAGTGGATCTTTAAACGAAAACTAAGACCGGACGGGTCAATCGAAAGGTTCAAAGCTAGACTTGTGGCAAAGGAGTATAAATAGATGTTTGGTGAAGACTACTTCGACACTTACTCCCCCGTGACCAAGATAGCCACAATTCGTGTGTTGTTTGCCTTAGCCTCCTCAAATAACTGACTAGTCCATCAAATGGACATGAAAATGGTTTTTCTAAATAGGGATCTGGAGGAAGAGATCTACATGGAGCAACCACCTAGGTGCATTGAGCCAGGGCAAGAGAAAAAGGTATGTAGACTAATAAAGTTCTTTGTACGGGCTAAGACAAGCTCCCAAACAGTGGTATGAAAAATTTCATAAAACACTAGTAGATATGGGCTACTCGCTAAACAGATCAGATGCATGTCTATACTCAAAAGAGATCGACTCAAGCATTGTACTTATATGCATCTATATAGATGATATGTTAATTTTCAATGCAAATCTAGATGCGATAAGAGAGATTAAAAAATCTCTACGTGATAGATTTGACATGAAAGATATGGGGGAAAGCGATGTGATACTTGGAGTAAAAATCATAACAAATGAAGAAGGCTACAAGTTATCACAAAGCCACTACACAGAGAAGCTTTTAAGAAAATTTGACAGCTTCGAAGTGACTCCAGCACAAACCCCATATGATCCGAGTATGAAACTGTCAAAAAAACACAAAAACAAGTGTGTCTCAAGAACAGTATGCGGAAATCATTGGAACTCTGATGTTCTTGATGAACTACTCCAGACCAGATATCGCTCTTGCGGTAAATAGACTCAGTCGATACACCCATAACCCGAGTGACGCCTACGGGCATGCACTAAGAAGAGTGTTGCGGTACTTAAAGGGCACAGTCGACTGGGTTTACACTATACTGGATTTCGAGCAGTCCTAGAGGGATACTGCGACGCAAACTAGGTAAATGACAGTAGTGATGTGAGCTCCACCAGTGGGTATGTTGTCACCATGGGTGGGGCTGTAGTGTCGTGGACATCCACGAAACAATCGTGTATAGGTAGATCGACGATGGAGGCTGAGTTCATAGCCCTTGATCTAGTTGGGCAAGAAGCTGAGTGGCTGAGAAACCTACTAGCAGACTTGCCGTTGTGGGGGTGTGCTACACCATCTGTGCCCATACACTGTGATTCTCAAACTGCTATATGCGTAGCAAAGAACAATGCCTATAATGGTAAAAGAAGGCATATAAGAGTCAGACATAAGTCTGTAAGGCAGTTGATTACGACTAGGGTGCTCACATTAGAGTATGTGAAATTTGAAAGGAATATTGCAGACCCTTTCACAAAAGGACTGAACAGGAAGGCCATCCTCGATGCATCAAAAGAAATGGGCCTGAAATCAGTAAAGTAAGCAAGGCTTACACACTCACAAACAACTGAACACGAGGTGTTCTAAGACATACAAGTAGATCTCGAGTCAAAGAGTTTGACTCCCGTAGAACCTGCATAATGGGTGTTGGCACGTGCA